>NW_025959505.1:0-40649 GCF_023159225.1 Perognathus longimembris pacificus | reverse complement strand
GAATGCTTTATGTATAAGAAAGGTTGTATTCCCGTTTTCTTTTTAGCCTTAAGCAGAAATTGTTTATGTTATTTCCATTTTACTTCAACTTAACGGTTATTCATAAATGTGCCAATACTTTTGTGGTCCTATCTGTCTGTCCAAATTTGCAACTTTGAGCTCAGCAGTTTTAGAATTTTCTAAAGTTGTAAGCAGCAACATAATCCATGGTCGAAATATTGTAAAAAATGGAGCCAGCCAGACATTCTCTAACTTTAATCTCGATATTCACAAAGGACACCTCTTTTATACTGAATGTTGGCAATGTAATATTTAAGGATTTCATCCATGCATTAAGCTATACTCATATATATATATATATATAGATAGATAGATAGATATAGATATAGATATAGATATAGATAACCTAGATCTAGATCTAGATCTAGATATATACAACCTGGTTTACTCCCGGGAAAAGTCAGGACTTTGTGATGCCACATAATTAGTTTGTCTTCGAAAACTGGCAATGGCAATTTTAAATTCAAAGCATGTCGTGTGCAACGAATAAAATTTTTGATGAGTTTGATTTACAAATGAATGCTTTTACAGCCTTAAGAATGATAATTCATAAAAATCTCCCAATAGTTTGTTTTCTAAGCAGCCTAAATTTAATGAAAGGAGACTCAAGTTTCTTTGTCTTTCTCATTTTAAACCTAATTTCAGTGTAATACTTTATAGACACTCCATCCCTCTTTGAATGAACAGGAAAAGATGCCTTCATGTTCCCCTAGAAAAACTGTGTTGAAATAAGTCATAAACTATCTCCTGTTTTTCTTCTGAAAATGACTGTAATTTGTGGATTAAGAAAATCAGTATTTACAGGATGTGCATCAAAGAACTCAAAAGTTATGAGTTGAATATCTTCCAAGTTCTTCGATATTCTTTTGTTTCTCCAAAGAAATGATAATGTTTGAGACTTCTGGTCTGGAAATATTTCTTCATTGGTTTTCTGAGAGAATTTTTCTCTCACAGGAAGTGCAGATATTTCCCTGTCTACCAGAATGCAAGAAGGTAAGCATGTTCCCAATGTCCTTTGAAAAGAACACTTCAAATGGTTCCCACCATCTTATGTTTAGCATTCTCAGTATGCAAAACGCTGTGGGTGAGATTCAACGGGATGGAGTTCAGAATTGAGACATTCTGATAATTATACAGTGGAATTTTTAATTCGTACTATTGAGACATAAGAATGCAAGTAAATGTCTTGCCCTCAATGCACCTTCCCTGTCAACAGAGGACATAGCATGAATATTGCAAAAGAGTAACCGCAAAAAGTCCTTCTATTAATGGAAAAATGTTTTCCCAAATTACGCCTAAGAATTCACACATGGGAACTGAAATGAATTTGATTATTATTTCTATGATAATATCCAAAGGCATACTTAGCATGTTTGTTGTCACAAAGTGAATTTGAAATTAATGCATATGTTGTAATTGGAAGAGAAGGGAAAGAATTATATCTTCTCAAAAATATACCTAATTTGCTTAGATATTTTTCTTTCCAGGTGAATCTCTGGATCCTGAAAGGTTACTGCAATGCCCCTATAATAAGAGTCACAAGATCAGGGCCTGCAGATTCCCGTACCATCTGGTGAAATGCAGAAAGGTAGGGTTGCATTTCAAAATGGTGAGTTGGTCATACTTTACTACAAACATAAATTTGAACCTTGATTACTTGAGTAAATATGGGAAATTTGTGTGAATGAAATGATAGACTACCTGGGTAGATGCAGTATACACATATTTGTATTTGCTCTTGTAATCTGATCTTTGTGTAGTGCAGATAAGAAATGGCAGTGCAAATTGTTTACAGAGTTCTAGGATAAGTAGGACTTTGCAAGATGTTTTTCTGTAGGACAATCATTTCAATCTGAGTGTAGCGACTTAGTACTTGTTTCCTTGTTCACAATTACCTACTCTAAATCAGCAATTTAATAAAGTTGCTAAAATTAAGACACATGCACTGTCTTATGGCAGGTCATGGTTCCTTAACCATGTTACTTCTAAGTAAGCCTAGTAATCCTGAATTGATGATAACGAAGAAGTGTTTTGCCAGTTTCATATATTTTGGTGTTTTTATTTTGTTATGATGCCACAACAGTTATTTTCACAAAGAACAAGAAATCTTTCAAATGCTAATATAGTTGTCTATCCAAATTCATCTTTCTGTGTTAAAAAACATTGCCCTGGGCAGAAAACAATCTTCCCTTTGTTATGCTTTTCTAAGGATACTCACTGATCATATATACACATGTGCACAGAAAGACACATATATATGCACATGTGTATGTGCATACACATATGCATGTTTATATGTTTTCAAATATTCTTATATGTACATGTGCATAAATACAAATAAGTTTGTACATACACATACGATCACATACTTGCACTAACAAACACACTGAATCTGTTTCCACTATGTTTCCCATCAGTGTATCGTACCAATTCATCTAGCATATCTTAATAAATGCCTTTTTGTTTTCTTTTTATTAAACTTTTATTGTCAAACGTAGGGACTGAGAGGTTACAGTTTCATACGTTGGGCATTGAATACATTTCTTGTACTGTTTTAACCTCCTCCCTTCTTCCGTCTCCCCCACTCCTTTTCCATCCCCCCATGAGTTGTTCAGTTCATTTACAACAAACAGTTTTGCAAATATTACTTTTGTAATCATTTGTCTTTTTTACCCTCTGTCTCTCGATTTTGGTATTCCCTTTCTATTTCCTAGTTGTAATACCAGTATTACATGGTTTCGAAGGTACTCAGATAAGATACAGTGATAGTGCAGGAACAAACACAGGAAGGGGATACAAGATGATCATCAATAATAGAATTACAGTTTCACATCGCTTGTTGAAAGTAATTACAACAGTGATATAACAGTCGTTTCCATAACAAGGATTTCAATTCATTTAGCATCATCATAATTGCTATGGTCTGTTGTGATCCTCTGCTGTGATTAGCCTAAACCAGTACTAATTATTCCCTAGAAGGGAGACCCATAGAGTCCATGTTTCAAATGTTGGAGGGGATGTGGCTAAAAGGGAACTCTACTTCATTGATGAGAGAAATGTAAAACTGGTTCAGCAACTCTGGAAAGTGGTGTGGAGATTCCTCAAAAGGCTAAATATAGACCTTCTCTAAGACCCTGCAACCCCACTTTGGGGCATCTATCCAAAAGACCACAAACAAGAACACAATAAATCCTCTAGCACAACAATGTTCATCGCAGCACAATTTCTCATAGCTAGAATTTGGAACCAACGATGACCCTCAGTAGACGAATGGATCAGGAAAATGTGGTACATATACACAATAGAATTTTATGTCCCTATCAGAAAAAATGGCATTGTCCCCTCCGTAAGAAAACTGAAGGACTTGAAACAATTATACTAAGGGAAATGTGCCCGAACCGAAGAAATAAATGCCTTTTGAGTGAAGAAGTCATGATTCTGAATGTTTTTATATGCCAAAGTTATGTTTTAAGAATACAGCACTTTGCTGCTGTGTCCGACATCCAATCTTGTCATGACTTGAGTTTAAATTGAAGGATTTTTATGCAAAGAGAGCATGAGAAATAGAGTGTGAGAGAAACTTATCCACCTCCCAGACCTTGACAATTGTAAGAAACAGATTGAGGAAGAGTCGAAGTTATACTAACCTGTCCTCTTGTGCTAGACTGGTGCTAGTATAGCAAACAACCGAAGGTTAAACCCCAACTAAAGTAGAATATGCGCAACACTTTCCTTCTCCCAATAAATTTTTACTATTGTTCTTTTTTTACATCCTGGTTCAATAGAATCATCCCGACATTGCTGCCAAATTGGCTACTTGTCCCTTCAATGCCCGACACTTGGTGCTGCGAGATCAGCTCAGTGAACATATAGCAACATGTGCGGACCAAAGTTGCATTGAGGATGATGTAGGTAAGCTTGATACATGAAACATAAATCAGATCTCACTCAGATTCAATCTGGAAAATACTCTGATACCATTTTTCTTATTTTATTTCTTGCAGTTACTATGAATTGGCCCCAAGCACAAGAGAAAAAATCTGGAAACACAAGGCACAGCCTCTCCTGTGAGGAAGACTGGGATAAAGGTAAAGAGCTAGATTACCTTTTGAGTTTCTGCTGTAACTGAATGTCAGTTTAGAGATAGATGGCATATAATAGTAAGCACTTTTGCTCTACATCATACTTAATGTATGCTAATATTGATAAGAGGTAATATGCTTATTTTCATATATGAAGACCAGCACTCAGAAATGAAACTTTTAAAGAATATAAAAAAAAAAAAGCAACATCCACAAGATTTTCCCTGCCTAGTTTAGGACTCTTTCTTTTCCATGTTAATTATCCACATAAATCATTGTTATATGAGGTCCTTTAGGTGGTTAACATTACCTATGTCTTTCCTTGGCCATGTAAATGTTAGAGAAAGTCTAATATATTCCCTGAAGACCATATCCACTTTTCTGTTTTCCAGAATCCTTGGAAAATCCTAGCCCAACTTTTGTTTGGGGCAGTGTGGAGTCATCTACCAATAACAGGTAAAGAAAATGCCATTATCCCTTGACAAAGTTCTATTTCTTAGAAATAAAGGAAACAAGTATAATCAGTGGAAGAGCTGCCTTTTTCTTTTAGGTACAATAAAACTTCCTCTTTTCTGGGGAATATTCAGATTGCTGTCTGAACTGTGATTGGTTAAAGTATTCATGTGTAAATCCGCAATGACTTCATAATCTAAAAACATATCCAAACAAATTCATTGGTATTTATCGGAGGCCATACTCAAAATTGTCACTTGTTGTATAACTACAAATTATTAAGAAACTGTTATGGATATGACAGTATTTCAGAGTCATGGTTTACTTCTGAATGACCCCTAATACCTTTTCATTTAATTTTATTCATAGAAAAACCTAATGATCGGCTGGAATTCCTCTTCATGTGAGTAGCTACTAAAATCCTACGGAGAGTAATTTGATTAAATACAGTAAAAAGCAATTATACACATATGTTATGTTGTTTGGTTATATGTGTTATATGCCCCTTGCTCAGCAAGGGTAGTAGGACATGGGTGACCTTAATAACTACATCATGTGTGTTTTCAGCATGTTTTCATTTTTCAATATTTGCTTGCAAACTATCCCCATACATTTGTGGCAAGGCCACAAATACCTTGGAAATTCTGTTCAAAAATCCCACCGGATGTTAGCCCATGAATGCAGTTTGTAGGTCAAGGTTAACTTTCAATTTACATTCTTTTTATTTTTCAAATACCAATAATGCTATTTGACTTTATTCTTTATTTCAGCGAGATTTTTGTCCATCTTCTTTTCTTCTGCAAGTGTCTTTCTTAGTTCTGTAATCCCAAGTGTCTTGATTTTTCTCCCTTCCTATTCACTCCTTTCTGTTTTCCATTCTTTCTTACCTTTTAATTTTTTTCCAATTTTTATTATCAAACTGATGTACAGAGAGGTTACAGTTTCATACATTAGGCATTCGATACATTTCTTGTACTGTTTGTTACCTTGTCCCTCATACGCCCCTCCCCCTTACTCTTCCCACCCCCCAAGGTGTTCAGTTCACTTACACCAAACAGTTTTGCAAGTATTGCTTTTATAGTTGTTTGTCTTTTTTTACCCTGTATCCCTCAATTTTGGTATTCCCTTTCAATTTCCAAGTTCCAATACCAGTATATATGGTTTCCAATATACTCAGGTAAGATTACAGAGATAGTGTAGGTACAACCACAGGAAGGTGATACAAGAACATCATCAATAATAGAAGCTACAGATACACATGGGACGTTGAAAGTAGTTACAACTGTGATATAACAATTGTCTCCATAACATGGAGTTCATTTCACTTAGCATCATCTTATGTGTTCATAAGGGTATAGCTATTGGGCCTTGTGATGCTCTGCTATGACTTGCCTAAACCTGTACTAATTATTCCCAATAAGGGAGACCATAGAGTCCATGTTTCTTTGGGTCTGACTCACTTCACTTAGTATAATTTTTTCCAAGTCCTTCCATTTCCTTACAAATGCGACAATGTCATTCTTTCTGATAGAGGCATAAAATTCCACTGTGTATATGTACCACATTTTCCTGATCCATTCGTCTACTGAGGGACATCTGGGCTCATTCCAGATTCTCTATGCCTACTTAATCTTTGATAAAGGAGCTCAACACATGCAACAAAAAAAATCAATTTAGATTCTTGAAAGATCTTTACATGTGAGTTCAGAGTAAAAGGAAGTGTATTGTTTCCTGCTCACACTTGCATGTTCAACAAAATTAATTGAGTGAGAAGAACGTAAAGTTCCTGGAGAGTATATTGATTGATGATAGAAACTTAGGAAATTTAGAAGACATGTAGTTATATTTTTCTTGTATCCCTTAGAAAGTCACTTCCCACAAAAATGATGCCTTCTTTTTTCATTTATTCTTTGTGTCTCATGTAAGATAGTTTTAAATCAAATATTATGACATTGATCTCAAATCTTAAGATAATCATTTCTGATATAGTCTACAATATTTAGTATTTTTGTTATAAGACTAGGCACATTTCATATTTTGTGTTCCTGTCATGTGACACTGATTATACTTGCATGGGTGAGACATATACAAAATGTTCTATTACTTGGATAAGTCTTATTATGTTACCTAAACTAAGCTTAGAAGAAATGTACCTGTGTCATGAAAATAATCGCTTCTCCAGTTATTTATGCGTTCACCTACTTCAAATGATTTGAAACACACACAGTTTCAAACCATAAGTGTCCAGAAACTGTCCAATTGATCAATTTCTGTGTATATGCAAGTTGAAGAAATCAAGAAATTATTTCAGGATAATGAGCAACTGTTCTGTTTTGTGTATCTGTAGAACAATTATTGAATATCTGTTGTTATTAGGCAGAATCAGAAATGTGTATTAGCAAACTTTCCACCATAATGAAAAGTTCTGTTTTCTATTTTCCTTTGCAGAAATAATATGGTGCTCTACGATTTGAGGATCAAGAATTTTTTTCTTGTCTTGTCTATCACATGAAATAATAATACTCTCAACACGTTGAATGTGTTTTCATTTCCACTAGCTATTAAACTTACCTATATGGTTCGCTTGTATACTGTTTACAGTGAATGCTGCCATCAATGTTAGGGTTTCCCCCTTTACTGAAATATACCATTTAAGATTCTCTTCTAAACATAGGTTGCATGAATGGAATGATGATCATGAAATGAAAATCTGGATACATAAACATGTGTAAAATTCTATATCTTTTCTTCAGTTAGGTTTGCATGTGAGAAACTTTTTGTCAATGATCTCTCCCCTTGCATTTAAAGGTTATTAAAGTTACCTCTTTTCGTAGAAAATTTAAATTTATGTAGCCCACCACATGAGTAAGCCAAATAACTACTGCTTAATTGTGTGTGTGTGTGTGTGTGTGTGTGTGTGTGTGTGTTTTGTGAGAGTGTCTTAGTTGGAGCTATTTAATTTATAATTTGTAATTAAATTTTATTGAAAAGTTGATGTACATATGTGGTACCATTACAAAATAAGGTAGTGAGTGCATTTCTTGTCATATTAGTTACAACTTCCCTCATTTTTCAGTATTTTCCTAAGTCCAGATAAGCATATATGCAAGATCCATTGTACCAAACTCATATCCAGTCGCCAAAGGGGGACTCCACAGGTTTTTTCATTTACTATATTAAACATAAGAAAAATAATAAAATTCTCCTGTTCCCATCCCTTGCAGATATGTTGTAACATCACTGGCAAAAACAATTAGAAATATCATTTGATAAGAAGTTTTATACTTTACAGACACTAACTCTATGCTCCCCGCCCCCAAATTTCACATCTCAGGGACACCTTGGGCTGTTGTATTTTCTTGTTTGTGACAGGATGATTTCAGCTTCTGTCTGAGATAGCTCTGGTGGATGCTAGAAGGTAGACATTGGAACAGGCAGGGAACCACAAGAATGTTTCCACTATGGCAAGTTCTTGGCCCAGAACATGCCAGAGCCAGCAGAACCAGTCTTGGAGATGCCAGTCATTTCTGATCATCTTACCCATCTCTTTTTGGAGCTCCTCTAGCTGCCTCTTAATCTTTTGTAAATTGTCAGTAATATTGACCCAGTACAATCCTTTCAATTTTTTGTACCTGAATGGATTTTGAAAAACAGATAATCTATGACATGATTTTGCAGAATTCCCCGTTGCTCATTTCTTCCTGTGTCTATTGACCATTATTATTTCCTTTGCAGAGAAGTCTGTCTTTAAGTCTTCTACCCACTTACTAATGGGGTAGGTAATTCTTTCAGGATTTGATGGGGAGGACTTAATTTTTTTAGTTCCAAGTATATTTTAGATATGAGGACTTTGTCAGTTGTACTGAAACTGAGACAAAGGACAAGCAGTGTATCAATAGAACAGTGATACTCCCTAGACACTGTGTTGACAATGAAGTATGCAACTTACAGTGGGGGTGAAAGTCTGTTGTATTTTGTCAAAGGCTTTTTGGGCTTTGACTCAGAGACCTATGTGATTCTTGGTCTTAAGTATGTTAGTGGGGTGGATATCATTATCCCTGTAGGTATTTTAAAACAGCTTTGCATCTGTGGACTGAAGACTACAACATCATGTTGTATGATTTTTTAAAAACTCTTTCTGGAATCTGTTAGCTAATATTTCGTTGAGGAGTTTTTCATCAGTGTTCATAAGATAGATTGCTCTGTCATTTTCTATATATTTTGTGTCTTTGACGGTTTTTTGGATGGTTTTGATATTAGCTTCTTAGTATGTGTTTAGGATTTTTCTCTCTCTGCAATTATTTCACAGAAGATTGTGAGTAGACTTGATATTATCTAGATTTTAATGTTTCATAGAATAATCTTTTGAATCAATCTTAGCCTGGGTTTCCCGGATTGGAAGAAAACTTCCTTGCTTCTTTTTTTATCATTTTTTATTTATTTTTTGTTTTCAAGATGATGTACAGAGGGGTTACAGTTGCACACATAAGTTAGTGAGTACAATTTTTTTATACCTATTACCCTCTCCGTCATTTTACGCCCACCTTCCCTCCCCTCTTATCCATCTTTCCCTGCCCACAGGAGTCAGATACCAATTCACACGGAGACAAAAAGTGGTCAGCCTTGGGAGAAAGATGTCCAAAAGAGACAATCAAACACTACTTCACATATACATTTGTTCATATGTACATACTTTAATCATACTGTAAATAATATTAAAAATAAGGAAACATTACTCCATTGTTGTCTATCTATATAAGAAAAAGCAATCTTTACCAAACACAGAATTGACAGTGTCCATTGTTACAAAAGTCATGGACAACCCACTATTAGCAGATTCAGAAAGAAAATGTCTGATTTAAATCAATAAAATTGTGATGACTAAAAGAAGAAAGTTTTCTTTCCAATAACCCTTAATTGTGAACTATTTTATTTGAATGAATGCGGTTTTCATTGCAGGTCACTTCATAAGTTTCCTTCACAAATAGTGAGGAAAAAATGAGCAATTACACTTCTGTTGCTCACAATAAATCAATTCAAGTTTTCTTCAATATTTTACTGTCAGTGCCAAGAGCTATTGTTCAATAAAGGTAATATAGGCACACTTTGTTATATGTTGATACTCATGTTGGTGTTTTCACAATTGAATCTATTAAGAGTAAATATTTTCTTTCAATGTTCATATTATTCCTGTAGTGTAAAATAAAAATTATATTTTATATCTTACAGCAATTTCATAGAGATTTGTATGTCTACTCCTAAAATGACGCATGCTAAGCAAAACTTTGTCATCAGTAAGACTGCGTTATAAAAAAAAATTGTGATAGAATTTCAGTAGGACTTCCATCATTAGTCGGCTATGTTCAATTTCATTGTAACATAATCAAAATCTGTTTTTATGTGAATTCAAATTCGTTTATATATTCAAAAAGCTGTATTCCATGCCCTTACAATAAAAAAATCCAGTAGGGTCAGAAGTTGTTATACTTATGAGTAGAGAGTCAGACAATTGTGCAACATATATACTGCATGAAATTCCATGCAGTTTGATACTTCAGTACTGGATTCTGAAGGGTTGAAAATAAAATGAGGTCAATAGAACTCACGATATTCTTTACTCACTGTTTCCTGAAATTGGGTTTGCTTAAGTATCTGTGTGTGGTATGATCAAAATATTGCTTCTGCACTACATGGCAAGGGGGTCAGGATCCCCACAATTTCTGCTTCCAGGAAGAGTAATCTTGAGGCATATTTTTGAAATAATTATTTTTTGACAGGAAAACATTGATTGATCCTTCATTGTTTAATCTACCACCACGGACTGGCTGTATCTATTTGTACTTCCATTTCTTTCTTCATGTCCCAATGTTCTCTCAAGGATAACTTTCTGTGTTCTTGATTTTTTTAATGGAATTTAATGTTCATATTTTTGTTAATTTCAGCCATCATCACAGGATTTTTTTTTCTTCATTTGTTTTTCATCAGTGTTGTTTTGGGGATTGGTGTGTTTACTTGACCTTTCAAGAAATAAGTAATGGTTCTTTGCGTTTTAGCATCTGGGGTGCTGAAGTAATAAAGGATTGATTTCCCCTAAACTTTCCTTTGTGGGATCATAGGTGGCAGCAATATTGAACAAGTGTATATCTGCATCAATAATTTCATAGCGTTTACTTTTGGTCATACGTCTTCCAGCATTTCTTATTAGTAGTATTCCTGCTAATGGACATTTTTCTTGGGGCTATGTTGAATGTGAGGGTCATTTTGCTTTGCTTTTTTTTTTTTTTTTTTTTTTGGCCTGTGTTATAGAGCATTCTTAATGTGTCTCTAGGCCGATCTCAATTCCTATTCAGACAGATTAAAAATTGATTCATATTAAGTTTCTTAGCTTTATAATAGAAAATATCAACGCAACAGAGATATTTTAAAAGGTAAGTTTTTGTAATTCAGTTGAGCTTAAGGATTTCTGTTATGTGAAGTTTAATTAGAAATACATTTCCCTAGCACCTAGCCATATCCCACAATTTACTATCATGAATATATAAAACATGACATTCCTTGAGAGAATAAAATGTTATAATTTGGAATGCATTTTGACTCCTGGGTCTTGACTTTTTTTTTTTTTTTTTGGTTATTTTTTTTTTTTTTTTGCCAGTCCTGGGGCTTGGACTCAGGGCCTGAGCACTGTCCCTGGCTTCTTTTTGCTCAAGGCTAGCACTCTGCCACTTGAGCCACAGCGCCACTTCTGGCCATTTTCTGTATATGTGATGCTGGGGAATCGAACCCAGGGCCTCATGTATATGAGGCAGGCACTCTTGCCACTAGGCCATATCCCCAGCCCGGGTCTTGACTTTTTATTAAGGCCAGTAGAAGGCTACCGTCATTTTCCTTTTGGTTACAACACATAAACTCAACACAAATGATCAAGGTTGATGTCGTGTCATGTGCCTGGTGTAACATGTGAGATTGTTATCACAAGCAATCTCATTAACCTAAAGCAAGGAAACTAATTCTGACACACACCCTAATATTTAAACTCAATTTAGTAGATTCCAGGATCTTGAAACATGTATTCGGGCAGACTTAGCCTTTAACTCTGCATATCAGGGAAAATCCCTGCAAAAATTACTCACAAACCATGCATATATTATTTGTTAGCTCAGTGGACATGCTATATAGACATAAAAAGGTTTCATATTAAGGCTAGATGTTGTGTATATGTGTGTGTGTGTGTGTGTGTGTGATTATTCATTAAAGTGTTGACAAAGTGATGTGCAAAAGTGTACACATACATAAGACAGTGCATACATTTCATGTGATATCATATACCCTTGATTTTTTTCCCTTCCCTAGAGCAGGTAGGCATATATACAATACCTAGTATACCAAAATCCTATACAGTAATATGTAACTTATGACAAAGGCAATAATCCTAGAACTTTAAATGTAACATCAACAATAGAATCCTCCTGAGTCCTCTTGGTGTTGTTTTACTTATTCTCATCTTTTACAGTCATATG
Source organism: Perognathus longimembris pacificus (assembly GCF_023159225.1). Lineage (NCBI taxonomy): Eukaryota > Metazoa > Chordata > Mammalia > Rodentia > Heteromyidae > Perognathus > Perognathus longimembris. The sequence continues at coordinate 28,537 of NW_025959505.1, read as the reverse complement.
TACTTAGCTGCTGAGCTATTGTTATCTACTGTTATATCTATTCTAGACCTTCTCGTTTAGTACTTGTTTGGTTTTAGACACATTATGTAACGTCACTGAGGCAAACCTGTGGAAATACCATTTGAAAAGGATTTTCTTTTGCCGTCCTGGTCTCTACTGTCCCCTCACCCATCCTAACAGTCTTATATAAAGGAACCTTTCCCCTTGGTTTTTGTGTTCTACTCTTGTCTCACTCAACAATATTTGTTAAAGTTCTCATTATTTGCCTGAGAATAACAATATTTTATCATTTGAAATCACTGTGTAATATTACCTCATGTATAGGTATCCCATTTTATGGATCCCTTCGCTTGTAGTGGGGCATCAGTGTTTTCTCCATATTTTGGCGGTTGTAAATTGTGCAGCCATGAACATGTATATCCAGATGTCTTTATGATATCCTGAGACATGTTGTTCAGAATAGATGTCGAGGAGTAATATGGCTGGGTCATAGGTTATGTCTATGCTGAGCATTTTGAGGAACCTCCATACAGTTCTTCAGAATGGATGTACTAATTTACACTCCAACTAACATTAAAGAAGACTTCCTTTTTCCCAATATCCCTTCCAGCATTTCTTATTGCTTGAGTTCAGAGTGTACAGCAATCTACCTGAGTGAGACGGAATATCAGGGTTGTTTTTATTTGCATTTCCTTTACTGCCTGGGATGGTGAACATTTCCTTAAATGTTTCTTTGCCATGTTTTATCTTTTCTATTGTAACGTCTCTGTTTAGCTACTTTGCCCATTTAATACTTCGTTTACTGGGTTCAGAGGTGGTTAGTTTCTTTATTTCTCTGTAGGTGACAGACATTTGGCTTTTTTTCTGTTTCTCTGCTGGTGAGGAACCTTTCCCACATGATAGGCTGTCTTAGTAGTTTGGTTGGTATGTCTTTAGCTGTGCAGAAACTTTCTATTTTTTAGTATTCTCATTTGGTAATTCTCTCCACTATCTGTTGTGACCCTTACCTGTGCCTATAAGTTCTAGTGTCTCTCCTCCTCTGTTTTTCAGTAGTTTAGAGGATTCAGGGGTGTTGTTGATGTTCTAAATACATTTTGAGTTTGCCCTGGTGCATGGTGTTTGGCTAGGATCAACTTTGAATTTTCTACATGTGTCTGCGCAGTTTTCCCAGCACCAGGAGTTGAAGAGGCTGTTAATACAATTATGTATCTGTAGCTCCTTTTTTGAATATCAACTGATTGTAAGAATGCAGCTTTAGCCATCCTCTTCTGTGGCTAGCCTAAAGCTATGATAATTACTGCCTATGAGGGAGACCATAGTGTCCATGATTCTTTGGGTCTGGGTCACTTCACTTAGCATATTTTTCCAAGTGCTTCCATTTCCTTATGAATGGGGCGATGTCTTTCTGAATGAGGCATAAAATTCCATCCTGTATATGTACCATATTATCCTGAGGGGCATCTGGGTTGGTCCCATAATTTAGCTATGACAAATTGTGCTGCAATGAACATTGTTGTGCTGGTGGCTTCAGTGTGTTCTTGTTTTTGGTCTTTTGGGTAGATGCCCAAAGTGGGGCTGTTGGGTATTAGGGGAGCTCTATGTTAAGCCTTCTGAGGAATCTCCATAGTGCTTGCCAGAGTAGTTGGACCAGTTTACATTCCCACTAACAATGAAGTAGTGTTCTCTTTTGGCCACATCGTTGTTGAACACAGAAGATGATGCTAAGTGAAATGAACTCCATATTATGGAAACAAATGTTATATCACTGTTTTAATTACATTCAACATGCCATGTGTAACCGTGGCTTCTGTTGTTGATGTTCCTCTTGTATCCCCTTCTTGTGTTCATACCTGCACTATCACTATATCTTATCTGAGTACACTGGATACCATAGATACTCATATTTGATCTAGGAAAGTTAAAGGATATACCAAAATCATGAGACACAGGGTAAAAAGACAAATGACTTCAAAAGCAAAACTTACAAAACTGTGTGGTGTAAACCACATGAACAACTCATGGGCAAAGAAGGAAATGGGGCATGGAGAGGGGAAAGGAGGGAGTAGTAAACAAACAAGACAACAAATGTATCCAATGCCTAAGGTACGAAAATATAACCTATCTGTACATAATTTTGACAATAAATAAGAAAAAAGATTTTTAAAATTAGAACTTTATTTCTGTGTTTAGTATTCCATTCCATTTCTCTTAAGGTTTTTCTTTATACCAGTGCCACCTGTTTTTGTTGTGATGGTTATATAATAGATCTTGACACAGCACTTTCAAGAATAATGGAAGGAAGGCGAGAAGCCTCCCAAATTGGTAACATCGTGTATTCCACAAGAAATATTGCCAGAATAATCGAGGACATCCAAACAATCAGAAACAACTATTTCCAGAATCTATACTCACTAGAGAATGAATACTTTAGGGAAATAGGTAGATTTTTACAGAAATATAAACTGTCCAACCTGAGGCAAGAACGTATAAATCAATTAAATAACCACATGAATTATGACGCGATACAGGAAGCAATGAAATTTCTTCCAATATAAAAAAAGCAATCACAGCAGAATTCTATAACACTTTCTAAGAGAGGGGAAAACACCAATATTCTCCTAGTTCACCCGTGAAATTGATGCAGAGCAAGAAACCCCAAACTAGTTCCTTCACGCAAATACCATCACAAACCAGGAAACGACCCCCAAAAGGATATTACAAACAAATCTCACTGAGGAACAAAGATGCACAACTGCTCTACAAAATATTACCTAGCAATATCCAAAAACAGATATTATAAATCATGCATCATGGTCAACTAGCCTACATTCTACAGCTGGAAGCCTGCTACAGCAGATTCATAAGTATTAATGCAATCCACCAAACTGACGTAGGTAAGAGGAAGAATCACATCATTCTCAGAGTGGCTGCCCCAAACCTTCAATATAATAACAAAGCAATACATTTTCAAAGCCCTAAACAAAATAGGAATAGGAAGACCCTTTTTAAAACAAAGAAAGCCATACTTATGAGACCAACTGCTTAAGTCATACTAAATGGGAAGGACTAAAACCATTATCTTGAAAACCAGGAACAAGAAAAGGATAATACATCTCTCTTCTCCTATTTAATATATTTCTGGAATCCTTAGCCATAGCAAGAAATCTCCAAATAGGGAGGACCCAAATAGGGAGGAAAAAATGTGAAACTGTCGCGATTTGTGGATATTATGTTTTTATACCTGAAGGACCCAAATAAATCTCCTCCAAATTCCTAGACCTAACAAACCATTTTTCCAAATTACAGATGGTAAATTTGCAACAGACAAATGTTATAACTTGCTAATATTATTCATACACAGGGTATTCAAGAAACGATTCCCTCCAAAACCTAATGCATCAATCACAAATTTCGCCATGGATCTAAAAAGAGATTACCCTGAAGAGGAAATAAACATATTGAAACACATAAACATAATCACCATCATTGGCAGTATCTGATATGCATATACAAACAACCCTGAGATAACTTGTTTCCAATGTCAGAATGAGTAATTATCTTAACTCAAGCAAAAACAAGGGCTGGAGGGAAGGCCCTGAAAGGGGAAATCTACTGCTCTGCTGCTGGGAATGTAAACTACTTCAACCACTCTCGAAAACTGTATGTAGATTCTTCAAAAGAACAGCCAAGGCACAGCACATGATTCATTCTGAGCAACACGATCCAGGATATGACTAGAAAACCTGCACTTCTGTACTTCTACGATGTGTGGAGTTTTTAACCTCAGCAAAGATATTCTGATGCTTATTACCAAACTAATATGCCTTTGGAGAAAATTCTCTATTAAGGAGTCTCCTGTGTTTGTTGGCCAAAGGATGACCCTTTGTCATGAGACCCTTTGTCTGCTCCACCCTCTGCCCCACCTATAGAGCCTCCTTGGGGAGACTTGTTGTCCAGCTGCTCCAATGAAAGCTTTTCTCAATTAAGTGGGAAGTCAATAATTTATGACAATTAGTCTTGAGGAAATAGTAGCTTGGTAATAGATTTCTGCCTTGACTGCTTTGATCCTTTGTTGTAGAGCTGACAACTTGTAGTATTGACACCCTTTGTAGTAGCAACAACCTTTGAGATAGCAACATCTGCTACAGTAGTGACATCCACAACTTTGGTGTTTATAGGAATATACTTGTGCAATAATTTTACTCTTGAAGTTGTGAATTGATTTCTACACCGATATAAACCCTGGCCCTGCTAAATAAAAGTGTGCTTTGGACCACTCTCCTTTGCATACCCTGTGTCCTGACTACAGTTACAAATACCTGGGTCCAACAACTGGCTTCCAGATCCAGGGACCTGATAACTCATCCTTAGGAGATTGCTGAACTGGTTTTGAGCTCTTCCTCGAGTGTAGGTGAAAGATATTTTGATTGAAAGGAGATAGGGGAACTGAGTGGTGAGCTCCTAATAGATAAAATATTACAGGTTTTTGGGACAAACTAAATCTACTCTTTTTTTTTTTAATCTTATCGACCATGTACTGAAACTTAACAGAGCTATGGTCTTGTGTTCTCAATTAGATGAGTGCATACAGGTGGTAATGGAATATAATCCATGGTTCCCAGAGGAAGGTACTTTAGACTTAGAATTCTGGGAAGGAGTAAACAACCATGTGTAAAGGCATATCAGTTTGGTGACAAGGTTCCCCTTATATTTTGGTATATTTGGGCACTAACATGTACAGCCCTAAGTATCATGCTTGTGATGCTGTGGTAACATCAGCAGCTGAACTGGAGGCAGACGTGGAAAAAGCTATGAAGGCTTATAGTTTGCCCAAGGAGGTAAAAACTCAAATTGGGCAGGAGTTAAAGAGATGGCTACACCTGAGCAATCTCTTGCCAGTTCTGATAGAGAAAAGGTAGAGCCAAAAGCTAAAGCTTTGGCCACTACCAATGTTTCTTCAGAAAATGAAGCCACTCTAAATAGCTCAGCAAGGGAGTCAGTGTGCTAAAGAGGCTCTCCATATCTGCTAAGGACTTCAATGAGTATGAGTCTTATGAAGAAAAGAACTTTGCTGCAGCACCTGCCTTTACTTTTTTCTTCTTCAGATTCTGACTCTGAGGATTTTGTTCCTCTCCCTCACTATCGACGGTTCCCCAATATTCGACCCCCTTGAGTTGATGGAGAAGCTCAGTCCCCTCATTATGAAAGTATCAATATGGCCCATTTCACTCAGCTGTGGAAAGCGGTAACTTTATATGCACCACAGGCGTTGAAGTTAAACAGTGAATTTTGACAACTGTTTCTGCTTATTAAAATTGGCTCCTGAGGATTGGAAGATTATGTGTAGTGCATTATTAAAACTTCAGGAACATCTACAATGGTTAATGTGGTATAATGATGTTGTGTCCGGCAGAGCAGGTTAAAATGCTCATTCCCTAAATGCTGTCCTTCACAGAATACAACATGCTATGCGAACAGGCACTGGGGATTACAAGAACCCCCAGAATCAAGTAAATACCCCAAAGGAGATTGACCAGTGGCTGCAGGAGATATGTGTAGATGCATGGGGTTGGGTCCGTCACCACAGTGAAAAGGATGGTTCTTAGGCCTGCTTTATTCAAGGGGCCCAGGAATACTACTTTGTCTTCATACTGCGCCTTCAGAAAAACATCGATAGAACAGTACAAGGAGCTTCTGTTCATGATCAATTAATTAAATTACTGGCAATTGTACTACTAATGAAGATTGTCAGTCTGCGAATCTGCCTGTTAAGGAGATTGGGGATGTACTAGCACATGTCATGGCTTGTCGGAATGTATTTTCAGACATTCAAAAGATGAAGCTACTGAGACAAACTCTGGGTGCTAGTGTGAAAGTACCTAAATCCGGAAAATTTAAATGTATTGGATGTGGGGACAAGAGATTACTATAATGAATTGTGTTAAAAGGAAACTGGCAAATACAAAGTCGCCTAGGAAATTCCCTGGCTGCAAACGTGGAGTGCATTGGGCCCAAGAATTTAGATCTAAAACTGACATTGATCGTAATATGCTTCCCCTTTCATAGGGAGCAGCGCAGGGAGAAAGTACAAGGTGTTCAGGAAAGGGGGCAAAGGGCAAGCCTTATGGTCCCATTCCTATGAACGAGCATTCCCCAAAATCTTTTCGTTACAACCAGCTCCTAGTGGGAGTGCGGCAGTGGAACTTTCCTCAAGCCAAACCTTAACTTTCCTTGCTAATTTCCAGAATTATACCTTGCATATAGGGGCCCTTGCCATGGGGGACTTGGGACCTACTTTTGGGGCGTTCCTGTTTAATTGCTAAAGTGGTGTTAGTTGTACCAGGAGTACCAGACTCTGACTACATAGGACAAATTCAAATCCTTATTACCTCCCCTCTACCTTCTGATAGTAATGCTAGTGGTCATATTGCACAATTGATTTTCTTTGCTTACAAGTCTATATCAACTTCTAGAAACCCTTGTCAAGGAGGTTTTGGCAGTATGAAATACCAATATGTTTTCTGGATTTTAAATGAAGCATAAAAACCACCTTGTTGTAATTTTTATATAGAAAAGACACAATTTGAAGCATTGCTATCTACTGGCTATGACATCACAATAAACAGACAGACTGAATGGCCTCGGGGCAGGGTGACTCAATCTATCAAACTTAGAATAAAAGGTGTCAGTAGTACACCAGTTTCATTTATTAAACAAAGTGTTGAATATCAGGATATTACTGATGGTGAAGGCCAACATTCCATTTTTAATCCATAATATTTGTAAGTACCTATTAACTTAATTGTACTAGACCTCTTTGAATAGTGGAGAGCTCATTTAGTTTTCCCTTGATGTTCAGATGCATGTCTCTCTCAGTAAGATTTCTTGGCAGAGAGATTGTCCAGATTGCAGTGAGCAAAAGCCCTTATCTAAGGAAAAGTTGGCGGCCTCAATGCGACTTGGTGGAGATCAATTAGGTTCAAATCATATTGAGGTTTCTATCTCTACCTAGAACTCTCCTATTTCTGTTGTTAAAAAGAAATCTCACAAATGGAGATTGCTCATTGATTGATGAGCTCTAAATGCAGCTATGATGCCTATGGCTACTTTACAACTAGATTGCCCCAATATTGTATGAATCCTGAAAATTGGCATATTATGCTAATAGATTTGCGAGATTGTTTCTTTATTAGTTTCTTACTTGATGAGGACCAATCATGCTTTGCTTTTACTTTAAGTCAGATTAATCTCCAAGGAACCCATAGAAGGTTTAAATGGAAATTATTGCCACCAGGCATGATAAACTCACCTACTATGTGTCAAACATTTGTAGAGAGAGCACTAGAACCTATTAAGAGAAGATTTCCTCAGGTTTCATGTATTCATTATATGGTTGACTTATTATTTGCTGCAACCTAAAAAATATATTCTGTTCGACTTATTACAAGTTTTGCCCTTCCACTTGCAAGACTACGGTTTACTAGTTGCCACTGATAAAATCTGGACAGAGGAGTCATTAAAGTATCTAGGGTATTTAGTTAAAAAAACAAGCAATTATCCCCCAACTTATAAAAATTCGTAATGAAGAATTAAATACTCTTGATTTTCAAAAGTTACTAGGGAACATTATTTAGCTTCATGCTTCCTTAGGAATTGCCACATATGCTTTGCATAATTTATTCTCCATTGTTCAAGTGGATTTGACTTTAAGTAGCCCTTGTGTATTAACTAGTGAAGAAAGTCAGGAATTACTTCTAGTAGAAAAATCCCTGACTCAAAATTTCTTATCCCGGGTAGATTTATCTGTCTCTAATGGGTTATTAAATCTACTTACAAAGTTTACCACACAGGGGGAATAGCACAGTACAATAAGACTTTGATATGTACCAGGCACACATTGTCTGAAATGTAAACCACATGTCTGGAGGTGATCAGTTTTATTATCATGCAAGGCTTAAAAAGGTGCCTGCAAATCAGTGGGCAAGACACCTACTTGATTATCATCCCCACACCTAAATAACAATTCAAATTTGCATTACAAACCTGTGATCTCCTCCCTTTGTCATTGAATGGCTTTAATGGAGAAGTTTTATACCAATTACTTTCTGGCCCTTTAAGGCAATTATTTCAATAACAAATTTATATTACTGATAATATTTGACTTTCTAAGCCCATTCTAAATGCTCCTAATATTTTTGAAGATAGTACCGAAAATAACAAATGTGCTTTTTGGACAGAAGGTAAATATCAAGTTTTCCTCACTCCCTGGCAATAGGCACACAAAATGAATCACAGACCATTATATGTACTTTACAGAATTTCTTAATACCTTCTAATTTAATCACTCAGTCTCCGTATGCATCACATGTTTTATGCAATACATATTCTGCTGTTATTTATCACATAACCTCCCCCCCCCACTAGACTCACTATTTAAACAATTCAAATCCAGTTATGCCAAAAACAGCATTCACTGTGTGTCATTCACATTCTTGATCATTCTAATTTGACAAGTCCTATGGCATGTGGTAATTTTCATGTAGATGCTTTAGTCTCATTTATTTCGGCAAAAGAAGACCATGCAGCTCGGCATTCTAATGCAAGTCATTTACCTGTCTCATATAAAATTCCCTTTAGGGTTTGGATTATGGCCTAGTGGCAAGAATGCTTGCCTCATATACATGAAGCCATGGGTTTGATTCCCTAGCACCACATATATAGAAAATGGCCAGAAGTGGCACTGTGGGTCAAGTGAGAGAGTTCTAGCTAGCCTTGACACCAAAAGAAGCCAGGGACGGTGCTCATGCCCTGAGTCCACGCCCCAGGACTGGAATAAATAAAATAAAATAAATTAAAATAAAATAAAATAAAATAATATTCCTTTTAAACAACCTAACAAATTATTGCTAACTGTCCTACTTGTTGATCTTTGCCTTTACAAACACTTCCCCTTGGTGCTAATATTCAAGGCTTGGCTCCTAACACATTTGGCAAATGGATTTAACACACATTCTTGAATTTGTCTTCCTAAAAGATGTGCTTGTAACTATTGACACATTCTTTTTTTGGGAGGCCACAGCTCTATCTGGGGAAAAATGGACTCATGTCATTCAACATTTACTAGAAACATGTGCAGTCATGTTGATTTCTTCTCAAATAAAAACTGACAATGGACCAGCTGATACCAGTGAATAAGTACTAATATATTTAGAATTTCGTAACATCTTCCATGTTACATGAGTTGAATATAAACCTCAAGGTCAAGGTAGAGTACAATGAGCTCACTGGACTTTGAAAAGACAAATTAATAAGGTAAAAGGGGGAATATGTGTAGTACTTAGGAGTATGCCACATCTATGAATAGCCTTTATAAAATAGCCTGAGCTGTTATTGCTGAAGCACTATTTGTTCTTAAGTTTTTAAATTTGCCTCAAGGAGATGTTTTGGCTAAAGTCAAGCAACACTTCCTAGCTCCGCATATGTTAGACAAGACACATCCGGTTTGGATTAGATTGGTGGTTGGGTTACTTTGGGCCCCTTGGCAGTTGTTAAACCAGGGGCGATGGTATGTTTATGTTGCCCTTATGAGGGCCCTTTGCCCTCATGGGGACAGGTAAAAGCACTGTCTCACAAAGCCCAACAGGTAGTGATCTCTACTGGAAAGGTGCTAACTCTGGAACATATACTCCTGCCTATGTGTTCTCTGTTAACCTGTGACTTGTAACTCTATGGCAGGGGCTAATTCAGAGATATTGTATTGGTCCGATATCTCTAACCCTCCCTTATTGCATCCATATTTGTGGACAGGAGCCCGCGACTCCGTTTCTACATCTAGTCCTGACATAATCTCTCCCCATTATCTGCCTGGCATTCCAGTCTATCCTATGGAAGAAGGACGAGCTTCTAACATCTCTTACTCTCAGTTCTCTAATGCTATCTGTCTAGGCAATTCTCCATGTTAACCCTGTAGATATTAATATTGGATTCAACATGGAGGTTTGTATAATCCCAGTAGAACTCGGCTGGTTAGACTGTCCTTTTGGTCTGTGAGATCTCACACCTATAAGATAGACAACTATCCTAGACATTTTGGTTTGTGGTTACAAAACTGCACCGAACATAATTTTGCTTCTGAAAATCTATACAATCTCATACTGCAAAAATCAATTATGAGAATCAGTGGAGTTGCCGAATCTTACATATGTTTAATGGTATGTCTCAATTTGAAAGTGAGATATCCTCCAAAAGTAGTTTGCTGTTACCGTATTATTTTCCATTTAATATCTTTGGGCATATCCTTTTATGTGATTCCATAGTAACTCAAATTTTGAAATCCAGGATAAATATAACTGAGTGTTTCCATGGTAATTATTGTAGTAGGAAAGAATCTGATTGTTTAACAGGTGAAATTGAGCACAAAATAATTGCTTCAATTTTGTCTCCAAATGTTTTGAAAATCATTACCTGGCTACTTTGGTATCTCCGGTGCTAATATGTTCATATTGATCCATTTTGATAGACATTTTATTTTTATGTGTAATTCATTTCTGAATGTTGGTCATAATTTTAGTTTGAAATGTGGGAATAGTGTTTCAACTTATATTAATTCCATCCATGGCAAAATCAATAGTGTAATATATTCATTAATTATTTAGGGGAGCATACATCACTATGTTAATTTTGTAGGAGTCATGAACACCGAGGTATGTCTCAGGACACCTTGTTAGGAGTGTAATAAACATGGTTTTCAACTGAATCTAGTCTAAAATAAAGTCTTTGTTGATCCACATAGAACATAAATATTCCCAGTATCATCTGCACATTAGAATATTAATGCATTGTGCCTTTAAAAATTTTTTCAAACCCTACAGGCTCATTACAAACTGCAAACAATAGCCTGTGGACTTGAACTATTCAAACAGCAGTTAACATGCATATATTTATGAAATTATAATCAATTTCTCTACACTGTCTTTTATAACTCTTATATAATTGAACGCTTATATAGCTCACGTACTTGGACATTGCACAGTTACAAATGAAGATGCATTTATTGGTTAAGATTAAGGATAGAGAGACCCAGGATAGCTCTTAGAATTGTCCTTAAAGTTCCCTGAATTACATCATTGTCAATTTTGCCAATTTTGATAGTATTCTTAAATTAGGTCATGATACAATCTGAAACAGTCCATTTTTATTTGTAGCCTGTTGTACAAAAGCTCTTAGAAGGCAAAATAGAGAACAGACACTTAAAGAATCATACGAATAAAATATTTCCAGTGATATTCATAAGTTTCCTTTATTTGGTTTAACAAAGCCCAAAGTCATTATGGAATATCTGTTACAGTCCTTGGTATTTCCCATGGGCTTGTAAAAGAGAGGTATTCCAACCCTTTGTTTAGCCTTATATCATGACCAACACTGTAAATTTTAAATTGATGGGCCTCAATATAGAAGTGATACAGTGTCTATTGTTACATAGCACATGCACAACCCACTTTTAAGCATTTAACACAGACAACGTCAAATTTATATAAATAAATATATGATTCGCAAACACAGAAAGCTTTTATGTCCAATAACTATGAATCATTAACTCATATCTTTGGATAAAGTACGTTTTCATTGTACATTGCCTGATAAATTTCCTGCACTAATTCTTAAGCTAAATCAATATTATATTTCAGTTTGCTCACAGTAAAGCAATTCACTTTTCCTTCATATTTTAATGTCAATGCCCACTGCTGCTGTTAAATAAAAATAATATATGGATGCTTTGTCATAGGGCAAAACTCATGACGCTATTTTCTCTTCTTTAATCTGTGATTCTTTGTGATTTCTATTTGAATAACAAACAGGATGAAAGCTCAAGAATGCATAGTGATAAGGCAATGATAGATTCTAATTTAAATTCTTGGTTGATTTCTTCTTGTGAATCCAGTGTAAATGTAAGAATGTTCTTCCCTGCTATCACTTGCTTGTTCCAGCAAGTTATTCTGGGGGAGAACAACAAAAATATCCTTGTCAACCTGCGGATTGATGAGAGTACCTGTGAAAATTTAGACATGTACTCATAGTTTTGTTCTATCCTTTGTAAGACACTTTCCCTATAATGGTGCCTTCTTTTTACATTTGTGTTTTGTATCACATTTTAGATAGAGAAATGTAGGTCAAACGTTATCAATTTGGTTTGAAATCTTAGGATTATGATTTCTCATGTACTCGTAAATATTTACTATTTTTGGCCTAAGACTAGGTGACATTACATGTTTTGTGTCTCTATATGTATAACCTAGGGTATGGCTTGAAGAAATGTGCCCTAGTCCTTAAAATAATGAGTTTTTCATTGATTCACCTGTACAACTCCCTACACGTGGGTCAAGACACACGAGTGTCCAAATATACTTTTCCAGAAGCTGTCCAATTAATAGGTTTCAGTGTATATGCAAGTTAAGAAAGCAGGGAATTCATTCACGATAATAGGCAATTGTTCAATTTTCAGTACCTCTAGAAGAACCAAGGATGTTTCTAGTGTTTGTAGACACAATACAGACATATGTGTTAGCACTTCATTCACCGAAAGAAAAAAATGTGTTTTTATTTATGCCTTTGCAGAAATAATCAGTTGCCCTACCGTGTGTTCAACAAGTATTTCTCCTTGTCTTATCTATGAGTAAAAATAATTTAAAAAAAGGCTAAACATATGAATGTCTTTTGATTTCCCCTAATAATTCAGACAAGTACTCTTGCAACCTGGTCATATTCTCAGTCCTCCCCTAATCATTGAAACCTCCAATTTATTTACAGTGTATATTCTTTACAATTAATTCTGACATCAATGGAGGTGTTTTTTCTTTACAAAAGTATATCACTTAATATTTTCGAAAGTACAGTTAGGTAGGAGAAACACAATTATCATTAAATGGAAATCTAAGTACGGTAACATGTACAGTCCTACGATTGTTCTTCAGTTAGGTTTACATGAGTCTTATAGTTTCATTTCATTATGTCTTCTTGCATGTAAGAAAGTATCACAAAATTAACCTCTTTAAAAGAGAACTTCAATTCATGTGATATTATGTGAACATCAATTTGGTGAGCCAAAAAACTTCTGGGAGTTTGTTTTTTTTAAACAATTCAACTCTGTGAGCTTTTCTTACTAGGAAAGATTCTCAATATCGAAATAATTTCAGTATGTGACAATATGCAAGCATTCTTTGACTTCTTTAAATAGGACATTTTGCAAGACAGAATGAATGAAAAATGGGGTGAGGAATAGAGAAGAAAGTGCTCACTAAGTGAATTGGGTAGTAAGCAGAACAAACTGAGCAAATCAAGGGCCTTAGAAAGACATATCAGAGGAAAAGAGGAACAGATTACAGGAAGCATAAAGAAAGAGAGGTGTATGCATATATCACCATATTGGAATGAATTGCTTTACAATTACTAAGCATAGAGGACATAAGAATTTTGAGAAATGAATGTGACACTGAGCATGAAGGATCAGACCTCTGTTTATTTTACTTTATAATATTATTAAGAATTACTAAAACATAGAGTTAATATGTAAATAATTAAGAAATCGAGGGAGTGGTTGGAGGGGTGAAGTAGAAGGATGAAGGGAGAAAAATCAGGAAGGTATAGCAGGTATGAGTAGAAATACATATGTAATCACTATATGAAGCATGTTTCTGTAACCACACTGTACAGCATCCTGAAAATAAGAAAGAAAATGAAAACAAATTAAGTGTAAGTGCAATTTTCAGTGGGAAAATATATTTTTCTATGTATCCAAAAAATAACATTCAAAATTTAATAAAATTTGTGCATTGCTGGAAATATTACAAGTGTTGGTAGATAATTAGAAAGAAGCAAATTATTGATTGTGTGTGTGAGTTTGTGTGTGTGTGTTTAAGTGAGTGACTCTGTGTGTGGTGCCTAGTCTTTTAAAGTTATGTCTCATGGTGATCAACATAGAAATGCATTTCTAAGATAGGGTATATAAAATTTGTCAAACGTGGTAATCCCTCCCTCATTTTTCTCTTGATTCCCTTTCCAATCAACTGTTCACCAACTTTGAACGGTTAATTACAACGATTTCTATTTCTTTGTTGCATTCCTTCACCCTTCGTACTTCTCACAGTGTGAAGAAGTCATTTCCTTACTACGATAAAGAAAGAGATAGTATTAAGAGGTCCATGCTCTACTACAGCGCCACCTGGTTGTCAAACACAGAAAATTAAATCAAAGGGAATAATTTCAAATAAGGATTTCAAAGTAAAAATAAAGGAACCTCCGGATTCCATATATTTGAGATCAATACTAGTACCATGATTGTTTGTGATTATATGTCCAAAGTATTGAGAAACTGTGATACTCTGAGTGGAAAATCCTAGGCATGTATGCCATTTTTACCACTCAGTGCATCCATCGGCTCTGTTTGCCGCTGGTTCACTTTACACGACATAAAGTTTTCCTAAGGCTTTCCATTTCCTTACATACGAGAGGATGTCATTCTTTCAGAAGGAAGCCTAGAATTCCACTATGAATATAAATCCATTTCTGTTGTTCCATTAATCAACTGAGGGCCAGAAGTGTTGGTTACATATGTTGGCTATAAGAGAGAATGCTGCAATGATCATGATCATGGTGGAAGTTTAGCATGGGCAATTCTTTATGATCTTTACAGTGAATTCCCACAATTGAGATTGCTCGATCATAATCTATGTATATATTTTATTGCACATATGTTATACTGCTTTGCAGAATGTCTAAAGAAATTTAACCCGCCCCACCGCCCAAAGAATTATTGTATCATTCCCTTTGTCCACATCCCTGCAAGCATCCATTGTTACTGATTTTCCTGACAATCACCCTTGTAAGAAGGGAGAAGTAGAATCTTAATAAGATTTTGATTTGCACTTCTTACAAGCCTAGATATGGTGTCTGTTTCTTCACTGATCCTATTAGTCCTTGTCTTCAAAGAACACTCTATTGAAGTCAACAGCCCGAGTTCTTTCTTTGAGCATTACTTTGGGGTGATTTAATTTTTTGTGTTTCAAGAATATTTTGTATTTGAGAGCCCTATTTGCATATCTTCTCTCATATTCTGTGCACTCCTCTCTCTTCATAATTTGATATATGGAGCTACCAATTCCATGGACGTCCGTTTGTACAATTCTGTGATTTAATGTGCTTGTGAGATTTTATACAAATCTGTTCACCTGTGCTCAGAAGCCCTAGTGATTTTCCTCTTTCTTCTTGCATATTTATTGTATCCATTTTACCTCAAGTCCCTGATCCAATTAGAATTGTTGGTGGTGTGAGGAGACACACAAGGATGTACCTTTAGTTTGGAGGAAGAGTTTAAAGTATTACCCCTTACCATTTCTTGAAAAGGCTGTGCTTTTCTGTCCAATTCTTTTGTCTTACGTATCAAAAACCAAGGTGTCATAGGTGTATATGTTAACTTCTGTGTCTTCAATCGCATTTTCTTGATTTTTGGCCTTTTGTTGTACCAGGACCAAAAAGATTTTCAAACTGAAGCTTGCAAAAAGGTTGAAAGTAGATATTAACATACCTCCAGCACTGTTCTTCCTGCTATGGAGTGTTTTGGCATCAACAAACTGAATTATCCTCAATGTTTCTTTATTCCTGTTTCTAGAAATGCTGAACGCAAAATCCACTGAGAAAACACCCACTTTCATTTAATGACACAATACTTTAACTTTTGCTTTCTACAGAGAAACAATTGGTAAAAGGGACTTTCAATTAACGGACTATTTTACACGTTGGACCACTGTCGTAAACTCTGTCCCAATACTCCGTTACACATCCAAGGTGTGGAAAATTACTCTATTCTTTCTTGCCATGTACCAGAGATTAAATGGAAGGTAGTGGAACTCTCCACAAGAATGCTATGAAATTCATGTTATGTCACTCAAGAGCATTTTCTGTCATTTGGGAAAGCTGTAGGAAAGAGGATCATGCCGGACAATCCTGAATTGTTTATCGATTACCTCAATATTCTGCCAAGTAATTATGTCTTGGTGTAGATAACATGTAGATAGGTAGACACAAAGAGAAACGGAGAGAGAAATCTATATACACGTACATTCCCTTTTCGTTTCTACATTAAAATACTTTTTACAAGGAGACACCAGAGTTTCCCAACAATATTTACCTTACACGTTGTGGTGGATATGAAATTTGTTTGAATGAATCAAAATCTGCTACTACTATAACTTTTGGATATATCAGGGCATTTCCCTATTTTAATACTCAATTTCTAAATGTAATTAAAAGACATTTCTAAATGTTTATTATATCATAAAATTAAATGGAAAAGACAATAAAAACTGGAAATAAGATTATTATTTTCTATTTTTAGCCATTGGAAGAACAGTCTGGTTAATCTTTCTTTTTTCCTTCTTATTGTCAAAATGATGTACAGAGATGTTAGAGTTTCATATGTTAGACATTGGATACATTTCTTATTCTGTTTGTTACCTCCTCCTTCATTCCCTCTCCACCCTTCCCCTGTCAACTTGCCCCACAAGAAGTTGTAAAGTTCATTTTTACCAACCGTTTTGCAAGAATTGCTTTTATAGTTGGTTGTCTTTTGGACCCTGTTTCTCTCGAATTAGGTATTCCCTTTCAGTTTCCTAGTTCTAAATCCGGTATACACATTATCCAATGTACTCAGATAAGATACAATAGTAGTGCAGGTCCAGCATAGGAAGGGGATACAAGAAAATTATCAATAATAGAAGCTATGGTTACACATAGCACGTTGCAATTAGTTACAACATTGATATAACTATCGTTTCCATAATATGGAGTTCATTTCACTCAGCATCATCTTATGTGTTTATAAGGGTATAACTCTGGGGCTCTTGTGATCCATTTCTGTGACTTGCCTAAACCTCTGCTAATTATTCCCTATAAGGGAGACCATACAGTCCATATTTCTTTGGGTCTGGCTCAGTTCACTTAGTATAATTTTTTCCAAGTCATTCCATTTCCTTATCAATGGGACAATGTCAATCTTTCTGATAGTCATAAAATTCCGTTTTGTACATGTACCACATTTGCTGATCCATTCGTCTACTGAGGGGCTTCTTGGTTGGTTCCATATTCTACCTATGACAAATTGGGCTGCGATGATCATTGTTGTGCTGGTGGCGTTAGTGTGTTCTTGTTTGTGGTCTTTTGGATAGATTTCCAAAAGTGGTGCTGCTGGGTCATACGGGAGCTCTATGTTTAACCTTCTGAGGAATCTCCATACCGCATTCCAGAGTGGCTGAACCACTTTACACTCCTACCAACAATGAAGTAGGGTTTCCTTTTGGCCATATCCCCACCAACATTTGTTATTTTTAGTTTTCTTTATACAGGGCATTCTTACTGGGGTGAGGTGGAATCTAAACGTTGTTTTTATTTGCATTTCTATTATGGCTAGTGATGTAGAGCAGTTTTTTATGTCTCTTGGCCATTCTCATTTCTTCTATAGAGAAGTCTCTTTTAAGTCTTTAGCCCACTTGTTGAGGGGGCTATTGGTTCTTTGCGGTTTTGTTTGGGAGGAATATAATTTTTTTAGTTCTGCATATATTTTAGATATGAGACCTTTGTCCATTGTATGGCCAGCAAAGATCTTTTCCCAATCTGTGGGCTTTCAGGTTATCTTGCGAGCTGTGTCCTTTGCCCTGTAGAAGCTCTGCTGTTTGATGCAGTCCAATTTGTCCATTCTTTCTTTAATTTGTAGCTTTTGTTGGTCTTTGTTATGAAAATTTGGTCCTGTGCCAAGGAGCCCAAGGGTCTCTCCTATTTCTTCCTTTAGTGTTTTCAGCATACCTGTTTTAATTTTGAGGTCTTTGGTCCATTTGTAGTTGATTTTGGTGCAGGCTGATATAATGATATATAAGGATCTAGTTTTAGTTTGTTGCATGTGATGAACCAGTTTTGCCCACACCATTAGTTAAAGAGGCTATCTTTCTTCCCGGCTATTTTTTTTTAGTTCCTTTATCAAGATTAAGTAGCCATAGTTCTGTGGGTTTATTTCTGCACCTTCAATTCTGTTCCTTTGGTCTACAGTCTTGTTCCGGTGCCAAAACCTAGCTGTTTTTAATACTATAACTTTATTATACAGCTTGAATTGGGGATTGTAATTCCTCCAGCACTGTTCTTTCTGCTTAGGATTGTTTTTGCTATTCTGGGTCTTTTATGGTGCCATATGAATTTCTGAATTTCTTCATCGATTACATTAAAAATAGTGTTGGGATATTAATGTGTATTGCATTGAATTTGTACATAGCCTTTGGCAATATTGGCATTTTGATTATATGAATTCTCCCAATCCAGGAGCATGGGAGGTTTTTCCATTTCCTTAGTTCTGCCTTAATTTCTTTTTTCATGTTTTTTAAAGTTCTCATCCTAGAGGTCTTTTCCATCTTTGTTTATGGTTCATCCTAGGTATTTTATGTTTTCTGAGACTATTACAAAAAGAGTTGCTTTCCTGATTTCAGCCTCGGCATTCGGGTCATTAGCATATAGAAACCCATTGATTTTTTAGGGTATATTGTATACCCTGCAACTTTCTCAAAGTTTTGTATTAGCTCTAGTTGCTTGGGAGTAGTGTCTATGGGGTTCTTTACGTATAGGATCATATTTTATCAAATGCCTTTTCCAAATCCAGTCATAACCATGTGGTTCTTTATCTTGCTTCAGTTTACGTGGTGGATTACATTATTTGACTTGTGTATATTGAACCATCTTTGCATCTCTGGGATGAATCCAGTTTGGTTGGGGAGTATGATTCTTTTTGATGACCTGTTGAAGTCGATTGCCAGAAGCTTTTTGAGAATTTTTGCATCTATGTTCATGAGGTAAATAGGTCTATAGTGCTCTTTCTGTAATGAGTCCTGGCCTGCTTTTGGGATGAGAGTTATACTGGCTTCATAGAGTGTGTCTGGTACTGAACTTTCTATTTCAATTTCATTGAAGAATTTGAGAAATATTGGTGTGAGTTCTTCTTTGAAGGCCTTGTAGACTTCTGTTGTGAATCCAACTGGACATAGGCTTTTCTTGCATGTGAGATCACTTATTGCTGTTTCTATGTCAATGCTGGATATGGGTCTGTTAAGAAGGTTTAAATCTTCATGGTTGAGTTCGGGGCTATCAATTTTTTCCTAGGAAATCATCCATTTTATGTATGTTCTCAAATTTTTTGGCATAAACATTGCAAAATAGTCCCTTATTATGGTCTGAGTTTTGGAAGTTTCAGTAGTGATTTTATCTGCTTCATTTCTGATCTTGTTTATATGGGTTTGCTGCTTTCTTTTTTTGGTCAGGTTTCCTAGGTGTGTGTCTACCTTGTTAATTTTGTCAAAGAACAAACTCTTTGTTTTGTTGATTTTTTTAAATTTTGTTTTCCTTGTATCTAATTCATTAATTATAATTTGATTTTAATTATTTGTGTCCCTCGAGTTACTTGAGGTTTGGCGTGTTGTTCTCTTTCAAGATGATTAAGGTGCATCCTTAAATTATTGAGTCACATACTTAAATTTTTGAGTTTCTCCAATTTGTTGGTTTACGTCCTCAGAGATATAAATTTTCCTCTGAGTATTGCCTTTGCTGTGTCCCAAAGTAGCTGGTATTTTATATACTCATCTTGGTTGAATTCCATAAATATTTGAATTTCTGTTCTAATTTCTTTAATGACCCACTGGTTTTGTTACTCTCCATGTATTGTAGGATTTTCTGTGGTGCCTTTTTGAGTTGAACTCTAATTATATTCCATTGTGGTCTGAGAAAATGCAGGCAATGGTTTTCTTGATTATGAATTTGTACAGATTCTCTTTGTGCTCTGAGATGTGATCTATTTTGGAGAATGTTGCATGTGCTGCCGAAAAGAATGTGTGTTATGTCGTTGCTGGTTGGAATATTCTGTAGATGTCGGTTAAGTCTAGTTGATCTACGCAGGTTTTTATTTCTGTGGTTTCTTTTTTCAGTTTTTGGATGTTGATCTGTCCAAAGGTGATAGTGGAGTGTTAAATTCCCCAATTATCAATGTGTTTGGGTCTGTGAATGATTGTAGTCAGTAGTGTTCGTTTGATGAAATTGGGTGCTCCTGTATTTGGTGTGTAGATATATAGGATGGTTATATCCTCCTGTAGCAGAGATCCCTTTATTAGAATGTAGTAACCTTCTTTGTCTCTTTTTACTGTTTTTAATTTGAAGTCAATTTTATCTGATACTAGGATTGCAATGCCAGCCTGTTTATAGGCGCCATTGGATTGATAGATTTGATTCCAGCATTTTACTTTTACAAGATGTTTACTTTTGCTGGATAGATGTGTCTCTTGGAGGCAGCAGAAAAATGGATCTTGATTTTTGATCCAACTTATGAGCCTATGTCATTTGATTGGAGAATTAAGTCCATTAATATTGAGAGTTAGGATTGAGAGATGATCATTTGTTCCTTTCATTACAGCTACCTTGTTAAATGCTGTGTCTTCCCATTTCTTGATCTAGTATTCTAGTTTACTATTTAGGGTTCATTTCTCTGTCTGTATTGTGATCTTGATTATTTTCCCTTTATAGCACGTCTTTGAGGATTTCATGTGTAGCTGGTTTGGTGGCGATATATTGTTTCACTTTTTCCTTAGTGTGGAAGGCTTTTATTTGACCTTGGGTTTTGAATGAGAGTTTAGCTTGATACAATTTTCATGGTTGGTAGTTATTTTCATTTAGGGATTGGTATACCTCATCCCAGGATCTCCTTGCTTTTATGGTCTCTGCTGAGATGTCTGGGTTAATTCTAATTGCTTTTCCTTTATATGTGATTGTTTTTTCTCCCTAACAGCTTTAAGGATTCTGTCCTTGGAGTGTATTGATCCTGTTTTGATCACATTTGTTGTTGGGATATCCTGTTCTGGTCTGGTCGGTTTGGAGTTGTAAATGATTCCTGTATCTGTATAGGCCTATCATTCTGGATATTTGGGAAGGATTTGGCTAATGTTTTGTTGCCTATTCCATTAAATTATTTCTACAGGTTTTCCTCAATACATATTAGTCTTAAATTGAGCTTCCTGATTGTGTCTTGAGCTCATGGAGCGATCTGTTTTGTCGATGAGATTGGTTTTGTATTGATTTTTGAACTTTCTCCATCAACTTTAGAGAATCTTCAGCTCCTGAGTTTTGATCGTCTACCTCAGCTTGTCGGGACTCTAGGCTAGCTACTTGATTTCGATTCCCTTTTTCTTCCCTCTCGTCTTTCCTAATGTTTTCCATGTCATCTTTTAGGTACTGCATTGACTTTTTGACTTCATCAACTTCATTAAGTTGGTTTTGAGTGCTGTCTCTCATATCTTTTTGCTGGGTAGCTATCTTTTCATTTTACTCTTGAAGCTCATTTATCTTTCTATTTGTGGAAGCCATGAAATTCTCCATTATGTGTTTGTTTGTTGTTGTTGTTTTTGCCAGTCCTTGGCCTTGGACTCAGGGCCTGAGCACCATCCCTGGCTTCTTCCTGCTCAAGGCTAGCACAATGCTACCTGAGCCACAGCGCCCCTTCGGGCCGTTTTCCATATATGTGGTGCTGGGAAATTGAACCGAGAGCTTCATGTGTAGGAGGCAAGCACTCTTGCCACTTGGCTATATTCACAGCCCTCTCCATTAATTTTTGCTTTGCCTTTTCATGCTATAGAATAGTTTCCTGGAGAGATTCACAATTTTTATTTATCATGTTTATCAGTAGACTTTGTACAGCATTTTGAGGGTTGTCTTCTCTTTGATTGGCTGCTCTGCTTCCTGTTTGTTTATACAGTGAAATGACACACCATTTTTTGCCGTCGATCTTGTGTTTCCTCTGCCCATTTGGTATGGGAAATCCAATCTAGAAACACTTGTGAGCACTGTTGAAGACCTCATGCATACCTTACCAAGATCTGTTGTGTAAATCTTTGAAGTTCACAATTATATAGAGATACCTTGTATACCTGTATGTTATATGAGATTGGTGTTCCTGAAGAATACAATTTTGATATAACAACAAATCCTGTACCCTGTACTCAGTAGTTACATATTTACTGTTACAATCATATGAGCAAATTTTGTTAGTATATTAAGTTCTTTTTGGACTGGCTGGCTTTGTCTTTGAACCCATTTGATTCACTCTGATTGAGCAGGGATACCCTCTCCCCAATAACCTGAGATCAATGGAATCTGGAGTTCCTGTAAATAAGTCAGGAGGGTCAGTTAGCGGCAATGAAGAGAAAAGAGTAAAATAATATGGGGGAGGGTGATAATTGTGGGTTATTTACAGTGACGTGGAAATGTGAAGAAGAGTAGTATTGGTAGAACGAAGACGTTTAAAAGGATAGACAATTCAGTTAACAGAGAAGAGTGGAGGTGTTATTCCAGGGAAAGTAATTTTAAAGAAAGAGAATGTGAAGAGGAAAATAAAGAAAAAATAGTGGAAGACAAATGCACAAAACAGAGAAAATTTATTTTAAAGAAGTGAAAAAAAAAACTGGAAAATCAAATAACCGAAAAAATTTTTTGCTAAAAACAAACAGGTAAAAAAAGAATATAAAAACTCAATGACATTACAGAAATGGAAAAAATAAATAAAATCTTAAAAAATGTTGGGAACAAATGGAGTCTTCCTTCCTTGTTTGGATGGGCTTTCTAGTCTCTGGTTTCCTTGCAATGGCTAGCAGTATATTTTGCTGCTTACCATTTTTGACTTGCTTTCAGTATTCGGGGGTGGATCTGCTTTGAACTGCATCCCTTGTTGGTAATATCCTGGGTTACTCTGGTTCACACAGCTTGCAAGTGGGACTTGGGTATCCTCTGTGGATGGGGCACATGCATAGTTTTGGGAACCCTGTCTCCTCTAGTGTACTGTTGGGCCATTGAATGTGTATTCTAATTAGATGGATATCCAAATAGTTGCTGGCTTTTAGTGCTTGAATTGTGTTCTTCCAGGCTGTCCTTCATCAAAAATTTTAATGGAGAGTTTTGACATGATTCTGATATGTTTTCTTGTTGTAGAGTTCTGAACTCTTTAATTTTTTGTGTCTGGTTGTTTTTCCTGTAGGTTATGGTCTCTTAGGTGGTCAGGATGCTTCTTCTGCTTCTGTAAGGCTTCCGCTTTGAGATTGGTGTAATTCTCTGCAATAATTCTATTGAATATGAGTGGTATATCTCTGCTCTGATATACTATTCCTTTATTCTTTCCAACAATGTGCAGATTATGTCTCCTGAATTTGTCCTGTGTTTCGTGGATAAATCCTACATGATGTTTGATGGCGTTTTCGAGTGTGATAGTCCCTCTGTCGAATATCAGTGGAGTTGTCTTAGATCATGAGATCCTCGATTCTTCTTTTCGGTCCTTGGATATTCAGACTCCAATATGATTAGCTTTATGGAAATTGACCTGTTATTGGTAGCTTGATCAGCTATCCATGTGATAGTTCCTTATGTGAAGTAATTGAATTTTGAGTCTTTTTCATGCACTGTTGGCCTCAATATATGAGGTTCTTCTTTAGATGAGGAGTTGGCTGTATCTATTTTTACTTCCATTTCTTTCCTTATTTTTGATGTACCATCAAGAAATAGTTTCTGTGTTCCTGACATTTGTTTTTATGGGATCATGTGTTGATTCTTCTGGCAATTTCAGCTGTCATAGCAAGAACATTTTTCTGTATTTCATCAGTATTGTTTTGGGGCTTGGTGGGGGGGTTGACGACCATTTATGAAATTAGTAATAGTTCTTTGTGATTTCGCATCTGGGATGCAGGAGTTATGAAGGCTTGATTCCCCTTTTACTACACATTGGTAGCTCATATGTGGCACCATTATTGAACAAGTATATATCTGTTTCAATATTTAATAGCATTCCTTTCGTCCAGAAGGCTCCCAACATTTCTTATTGACAGTTTCCTTTTTTATGTTTAATATTTTTCCTGATAATGGACATTCTTTTGGGGCTATGTCTAATATGATAGTCATTTTGATTTGCATTTCTCTTGCAGCCTGTGGTATAGAGCACTCATCATGTGTCTCCAGGCCATTCTCAAACCCGACTCAGACCGACTAATAATTGATGGTATTAATTTCATTTTCTTTATAATCGCAAATATTAGCACAACATATATTTTGTAAGTATTTGTAATTCAGATAAACTTAAGGACTTCTGTTATGTGAGGTTTGTTTAGAAATACATTTCCCTAGCAACAAAATATATCCCACAATTCACTAACTTTAATATTTAAAATCTGATATTCCTCGAGAGATTACAATCTTTTTATTTGGAATATAGCTAGACACCTGTGTTTAGGAGAACCAGAATCTGTTTTGATGTCGTGAGATTTTACTAAGGACAGTAGAGGTCTCCTTTCATTTCTTTTTGGTCTCAACAAATAAACTAAATACAAATGATAAAGTATGATTTCTTGTCTTGTTTTTGGTTAACTTGAGAGTTTATTGTCACAAGCAATATCATTAATCTAAAGCAAGGAAACATAAACTGCTACACGTCCTAAATTTTAGACTATAGTTGCTATCATGATTTTGAAAATCGTATTCCCTGAGATTTAGCCTTCAAAAGTAGATATAACGGAAAATCAATATGAAAATGACTCATAAATATGCTTATAATATTTGTAAGCTAAGTTGACATGGTAAATAGATATCAAAAGGTCTCAGGGTAAGGCTAGAATTTTTTTGTTTGACAATGTCCTGTGCAAAAGGGGTACAGTTACATAATAAGGCAGTCAGTACATATTATCTGATGTCCCACACACTCAGTGTTCTTTCCCTTCCCTACATCAGGTAGGCATTTGTGCAATACACAGTGTACCAAAATCATATATAGAAACCCATTTAGATTATGCCAAAGAAAATTCACCTAGAACTTTAAATGTAAGGCCAAGAACATAATTCCCCCAGTGCAATTCTCTTGGAGTTGTTTTTGCTTATCCTTATATTCTATGAGCATATGTACATAAGCTGTTGAGCTATTGGGATCCACTGATAACTCTATTCTAGACCTGTTAATATTTAGTAATTGTTTGGATTTACATACATAATGTAATTTCCTTGACCCAAACCTGTGGAAATACCATTGGAAAAGAAGATACTTGTTTTGCCAACCTGGTCTCTACTTTTTTCTCCCAGCCTACACACAAGCACTCATATATCAAGGAGACTATACCCCTTTGTTATTTGTGTTACAGGCTTTTCTCACTCAACATTATTTGTTCAAGTTCTGCTGACTTCCCTGCGAATACCAATATTTTCTCATTTCAAATCGCTATGTTGAATTCTATTGTGTATAGCACCACATTTTTGGATCCCTTCACCTGTAGTGGGGAATCTGGGTTCTTTTCATATTTTGGCTATTGTGAATGGTGCAGCGATGAATATGTGTTTATAGATATCTTTATAATATCATGAGACCTGTTGATCAAGATTGATGCCTAGTAGAATTATGGCTTGGTCATAGGTTCTGTATATGCTGAGCTTTTTCAGGAACCTCCATACAATTCTCCTAACTGGATGAAATAATTTGCACCTCAACTAACAGTGGAGGAGGCTTCTGTTTTGCCAGCATCCACTCCAGAATTATTATTGCCTGAGTTGAATATAGGATCTTCTCATGACAGTGAGGTGGTATCTCAGGGATGTTTTATTTGCATTTCCTTTACTGCAGGGGATGTTGAAAATTTCCTCATATGTTTAGTATGCCATTTTTGTCTCTTCTTCTGTGAAGTCGCTCTTTATATCATTTGTCCATTTAATATTTAGTGTACTGGGGTTTTAGAGGGTTAGTTTTTGAATTCTCTGTAGATGATGGAAATTAGGGCTTTGTCTGTTGCTGAGCTGGTGATGATCCTCTCCCATAGGGTTGGATGTCTTTGTAGTTTGGTGGCTATAGCTTTAGTTTCGCAGAAACTTTTTTTTTCTAGTAGTCCCATTTGTGTAGTCTCTCCCCTATCTGTTGTAAGCTTGGGACTATATTCAGGAAATCCTACCTCTGCCTGTAAGTTCTAGTGTCTCTCCTACACTGTTCTTTACTACTTTCAAGGATTCTGGTGTAATGTTGAGATCCTGAATCCATTTTTAGTTTTTCTTGGTGCATGATGATAAGCTAGGGTCAACTTTGAATTTTCTACTTGTGCCTGCACAATTTTCCCAGCACCAGTAGTTGAAGATGCTATGTTTTCTCTTGTATATATCAGTTCATTGGCGAATATCAGTTGACTGTAAGAATGCAGCTTTATTTCAGGGTCTGCTCTTCAATTTCATTAGCTGTCACATGTTTTTTTTTTTTTTTTGTACCAATACCAGGTTGTTTTTGTTATAATGGTTCTATAATAGAACTTGAAGTCTTGTATTATGAATTCTGCTGTGTTGCTTCTTCGGGGTAGAATTTCTTCGTCTATTCTAGGTCTTATACTGTTCCATATGAATTTGTGGGTTATTTTCTGAATTTCTGGGATGTCTTGGATATTAGATGTGGTCATCTGGAAATAGGGATTGTGGGATTTCTTTTTTGCCAATGTGGATAATTTGATGTCCTCCTCTTGCCTTACTGCTATGGCTGGGGATTCCAGCACTATGTTGAGTAAAAGCAGGGTGGGTGGGCATTATTGTCTTGTTCCTGAGTTCAGGGGAAATGGTCTTAGTTTCTCCCCATTTAATATCATAATAGCAGTTGGTCTGTTGTATATGGCTTTCATTGTTTTTTAAAGACTATTCTCTCTATTCCTGCTCATTCCAGAGCTTTTAACATGTATGGTTGTTCTATTTTGTCATAGACTATTTGGACATCAGCTGAGATGATAATGTGGTTCTTTGTGTCACCTGTGTTGAATTGTTGAATTATGTTTATTGATTTACAGATGTTGAACCGTCATTGTGTAGGTCCACTGAAGCATAAGTGATCATGATGTATAATGTTCTTGATCAGTCTCTGGAGCCTGTCATCTAATACTTTGTTAAGGGGCTTTGCATCTATATTCTTTAGTAATAATGGTCTATAATTTTCTTTTGTTGTTTGGACTTTGCCTGGTGTGGGGATGAGTCTAATATTAGTTTCATCGAATGAGTTTGGAATTTCCTCCTTAGTTTCTATTTTCAGGAACAGTTGGAGGAGTATTGCTATTAGATCCTCATTGAAGGTTTTGTAGAATTCACTGGGGAAACCTTCCAGGCATCGACTTTTCTTTGGAGACTCTTGATTAGCTCCTGTATCTTGCTGTAAGTTTTTGGTTTATTTCATTGATTTATTTCTTCTTGATTCAGTTTGGGCAGTTTATACTTCTCTAAGAATTGATCCTTTTCTGTAGAAGATTCATACTTTAGCGAGTAAACGTTCTGTTAATAGTGTCTTATGTGTGTTTGAATGTCTTCTTTATTTTTTGTAACTTTTCTTTCATAGTCTCTCATTTAACCAATATGAGTCTCTTCTTTTGTACGTCTTACAATGGGTCTTTCAATTTTATTCGGTTTCTGAAAGAACCAACTTTTTAGTTTTATTTATTTGTTGAATGGACTTTCAAATCTCAATCAGATTTATCTCTTCTTTAAACTTTTTTATCTCTCTCCTCCAAGTTGTTTTAGATTCATCTTTTCCTGTTTTCCTATTTTCTTATTTCTCTCAAGGTTTTACTTTTTACACCTTTTAGCTGCACCATGAGCCTATTTACCAGTTCTTATTCCATTCTTTAATGTGTGCTGTCCAGGCAAACATCTTGAACATCAGCATTGCATTTGCTGTCTCTCATATTTCTTTTTGTTGTATTTTCATTGTCATTGTGGCTTATGAATTCGTTAATTTTGTCCTTAATTTGCTCTCTGTCTCAAATTTTAGATGTATGTTTTGGGTTTAGCCTGCAACTATTTGTGTAGTTTCTGTGGTATCCTTTCTTATTGATGGTTAGGTTTATTCCATTGTGATCACATAGAATACATGGGATAATGTCAATTCTGTACTATTTGCTGAAGTTCTTTGTGTGTACTATGACATGATTTACTTTTGAGTATGTTCCATGAGCTGCTGAGAAGAATATGTACGGGACCTCTGTGGGGTGAAAAAGTCTACAGCTCTTTCAGATCCATGTAGGATATGGTGTTACTTAGTCTTTGGCTCTCTTTATAATCCCCACAAATTGTCTCAGATAAAGGCTAGATATTTAAGAAAATTAATAAAATTGACAGATCATTTTCAAGAAAAATTAAAGAATGGGAGAAGAGTCCCTCAGGGACTCTCCAGTCATAATTGCCTGGATAATCCAGAGTATCCAAATAATAAATAACAACTATTTCCAGAAACTAAACTAACTAAAAATGAACACTTGAGGGAAATGGATGAAGTTTTACATAAACATAAACTGCTCAAACTGAGGCAAGAAGATATAAAAAAAAACTTAAATAAAGCCATGAAATAAAATGAGATACAAAAAGGAATGGAATATCTTCCAATTTAATAAAGCCAAGATGGATTCTCCATCCAATTTTACAAAACTTT
>NW_025959504.1:0-40337 GCF_023159225.1 Perognathus longimembris pacificus | reverse complement strand
AATTCAGGTCGCTCAAGCTGCACGGTACAGGGAATGGAAAACAGGTAAGGACAGCAGGGGAAGACACAAGTGCCAATGGGCTGGCCAACATGCAGGGCTGGGCTCCCTAGCCACGCCCACCACAACAATATCAGGCTTGATTCGATCAAGTCGGACCCAGTGCCCTGAAAACCCCTTAGCACCTTCCAAGGCACGGTAAACTGGGTGTGCTCGCAGTGCGTGAGTGTGTCCGTTGTTTGGTTGTACGAGTGCGTGTGTGTTCCTGACACCGTACATGGGTGTACTTCCTAAACATAAGTCTGGATATGTGTAAATAGGCATCTGGATGTGGATCCAGGAGTCCGGTCACAGTGTGTTCTGAGTGAGCATGTGGAGGCTGCGGCGAGTGACAGAGAAAGACAGAGATGGAGAGTGGGCTTGCATGTGAGAAATTTTCTGTCCATGTGCGGTGGCAGGAGTGTGTCCGATATGAAGTTGAACAGATGCAATTCAAAGTGTTGTGCACGTATACTTGCTTGCTTGAAATTCCCAGGAAACCATTCATTTGGCAAGGCTGCCTTTAGTGCTGTCTGCTTCTCCAAGGTCTCCAGACATGAGTCCGGGGATGCTAAGCAGCCACTGCTGTTGGCGATCCGCATGACAGTGATGATGACGCCTACGAATAGCATTGCTGGGAGCCAGGGTGCCTTGGCCAACGCAGGGGAAGCGTCAGAATGCCCTTTCCCTGGTGTCTGAGCATAGCACCCTGCAGGAGCCCTTAAACTTATGGCTGTGAGCCAACGGCCCCCGCATTGCCAGCTCCTGCCTATAGCCATTATGACCCACCGCTACTCGGTAGGAGGAAGGATCTGGCAGAGATGTGGGCCAGAGAGGCCAGGCAAGAGGGCAAACAAGAGTGGAGCGGTCACCTGTGCAGTTAGGAGAACCCAATAACCCCTCACCTGCAGACCTTGAATCTCCATTCTGCTGTCATCGAACAGATGACGTGGATGGGGAGAGAGGTGGCGGATTCAGACACCGGCCACTTGCAGGACTGGCAAGGGCAGAGGAGGTGGGGGAGCTGTCCAACACGGGTTCAGCCAGGATGTGGGATGGAGCGGGAGCGGAGGTGCACAGTGGACCCAGCCCGTCCCAGCGGGGATTCCAGGTGTGCGATTTGTGGCTCCGGAGCTCCTGTATTTCCCTGTTGGCCTGTGAGAACTGGTGAGCAGTCAGAGCCAACCCCTAAGGGCCTTCGCGTCCCTTTCGCTATGGCAACTCCACTTGGAACACTGGCACACGTCAGCAGGTGGCGCCTAGAACCTGATCACGTCACAGAGCGCCTACCCTCCAGGCACCGCCCAGAGGCTTCCCAGCACCCTGGGGCGCATGTGCAGTCAAGGAGGCATAAGCAGGGCCTGATGGGCTGTGAGCAACAACTGACTACCGCTAAGAGGCGTCACTCCCCCTCCCGCTAAAGCTGATCCTGTTGGAATGCAAATGCAAGTGCACCTCAGCACACTGGGCAAGGCATAGAAACCCAAATCATCCAGCCACTCCTGGAGGCTTTGCTACACGGCGGGCCGCGGCGATGCGCAGTCCTGCAACATCAGAAGCACACCAGGCTGCTACCTAGCAAGCCAGTGAAGGGCTTCAAGTGGTCTCGGTCAAGTGAGCAGTTGCTTTTTCCAGACTAATAGGATGTCAGTCGCAGGAAAAGGAGCCACAAGGTAGAAAAGGAAGGCCCCAACCCTCCTCCCTCATATACACACCTCCTGCACAGAGAAAAGAAGCAGAGGGATTTGGGGACAGAACAGAACAGGGAGACTACAGCTTAGAGGAATGCGGACTGTTGTGCACGAGAGGACTGGGAGAGGCCAGGGAGTACAGAGGCTGAGAGCAGAGGGCGAATTGGAGAAGATAACAAGGGCCAGGAAGAGGGAGGGGGTTCTGAATTCCTCAGAGGAAGGGACGAGATGCGTCGGGAGCTGTGTAGCCTGTGAAGCTCAGATGGAGGAGGAGGAAAATGGGAAGCAGAGGCAGGGGGGCGAAGAGGCACAGGGCCCGGTGGCACGCGTGAGTTGATAGGAGTCTGGAGGCAGGAAGGCTAATGCTAGGAGTGGAAGCAGCAGCAAGGCAGGGGCAAGGAGGGCATGAAGAGACAATCTCAGGGAGTTTGTGGTGAAGCAAATATGAGTGCAGGGGACAAGCCTCAGGAACTCAGCCGCTGATGGAAGTTGGTGGCGAGGAAGGCCAGGATGCTTGCCACGGGACGGGCGCCGTGCCCCCAAGCCATGTACCAACGAGACGGAAATAGAGCCAGGGCATTCTGGGGCACAGGCCTCTGCCCCTCGCTGCCCACAGTGCCTTGCTTCAGGGTGTAGACCAGAGGGGTAAAGAATGCCTTCTTTGGTTGGGGTACTTCCTGGGGATAATCCCGTGGTCCTGCCGCATTCACATGTCTCCCCTCATTGCATTCCGCCAAGAGTTGTTTGCAATTCAGGTCGCTCAAGCTGCACGGTACAGGGAATGGAAAACAGGTAAGGACAGCAGGGGAAGACACAAGTGCCAATGGGCTGGCCAACATGCAGGGCTGGGCTCCCTAGCCACGCCCACCACAACAATATCAGGCTTGATTCGATCAAGTCGGACCCAGTGCCCTGAAAACCCTTAGCACCTTCCAAGGCACGGTAAACTGGGTGTGCTCGCAAGTGCGTGAGTGTGTCCGTGTTTGGTTGTACGAGTGCGTGTGTGTTCCTGACACCGTACATGGGTGTACTTCCTAAACAAAGTCTGGATATGTGTAAATAGGCATCTGGATGTGGATCCAGGAGGTCCGGGTCACAGTGTGTTCTGAGTGAGCATGTGGAGGCTGCGGCGAGTGACAGAGAAAGACAGAGATGGAGAGTGGGCTTGCATGTGAGAAATTTTCTGTCCATGTGCGGTGGCAGGAGTGTGTCCGATATGAAGTTGAACAGATGCAATTCAAAGTGTGTGCACGTATACTTGCTTGCTTGAAATTCCCAGGAAACCATTCATTTGGCAAGGCTGCCTTTAGTGCTGTCTGCTTCTCCAAGGTCTCCAGACATGAGTCCGGGGATGCTAAGCAGCCACTGCTGTTGGCGATCCGCATGACAGTGATGATGACGCCTACGAATAGCATTGCTGGGAGCCAGGGTGCCTTGGCCAACGCAGGGAAGCGTCAGAATGCCCTTTCCCTGGTGTCTGAGCATAGCACCCTGCAGGAGCCTTAAACTTATGGCTGTGAGCCAACGGCCCCCGCATTGCCAGCTCCTGCCTATAGCCATTATGACCCACCGCTACTCGGTAGGAGGAAGGATCTGGCAGAGATGTGGGCCAGAGAGGCAGGCAAGAGGGCAAACAAGAGTGGAGCGGTCACCTGTGCAGTTAGGAGAACCCAATAACCCCTCACCTGCAGACCTTGAATCTCCATTCTGCTGTCATCGAACAGATGACGTGGATGGGGAGAGAGGTGGCGGATTCAGACACCGGCCACTTGCAGGACTGGCAAGGGCAGAGGAGGTGGGGGAGCTGTCCAACACGGGTTCAGCCAGGATGTGGGATGGAGCGGGAGCGGAGGTGCACAGTGGACCCAGCCCGTCCCAGCGGGGATTCCAGGTGTGCGATTTGTGGCTCCGGAGCTCCTGTATTTCCCTGTTGGCCTGTGAGAACTGGTGAGCAGTCAGAGCCAACCCCTAAGGGCCTTCGCGTCCCTTTCGCTATGGCAACTCCACTTGGAACACTGGCACACGTCAGCAGGTGGCGCCTAGAACCTGATCACGTCACAGAGCGCCTAACCCTCCAGGCACCGCCCAGAGGCTTCCCAGCACCCCTGGGGGCGCATGTGCAGTCAAGGAGGCATAAGCAGGGCCTGATGGGCTGTGAGCAACAACTGACTACCGCTAAGAGGCGTCACTCCCCCCTCCCGCTAAAGCTGATCCTGTTGGAATGCAAATGCAAGTGCACCTCAGCACACTGGGCAAGGCATAGAAACCCAAATCATCCAGCCACCTCCTGGAGGCTTTGCTACACGCGGGCCGCGCATGCGCAGTCCTGCAACATCAGAAGCACACCAGGCTGCTACCTAGCAAGCCAGTGAAGGGCTTCAAGTGGTCTCGGTCAAGTGAGCAGTTGCTTTTTCCAGACTAATAGGATGTCAGTCGCAGGAAAAGGAGCCACAAGGTAGAAAAGGAAGGCCCCAACCCTCCTCCCTCATATACACACCTCCTGCACAGAGAAAGAAGCAGAGGGATTTGGGGGACAGAACAGAACAGGGAGACTACAGCTTAGAGGAATGCGGACTCTTGTGCACGAGAGGACTGGGAGAGGCCAGGAGTACAGAGGCTGAGAGCAGAGGGCGAATTGGAGAAGATAACAAGGGCCAGGAAGAGGGAGGGGGTTCTGAATTCCTCAGAGGAAGGGACGAGATGCGTCGGGAGCTGTGTAGCCTGTGAAGCTCAGATGGAGGAGGAGGAAAATGGGAAGCAGAGGCAGGGGCGAAGAGGCACAGGCCCGGTGGCACGCGTGAGTTGATAGGAGTCTGGAGGCAGGAAGGCTAATGCTAGGAGTGGAAGCAGCAGCAAGGCAGGGGCAAGGAGGGCATGAAGAGACAATCTCAGGGAGTTTGTGGGTGAAGCAAATATGAGTGCAGGGGACAAGCCTCAGGAACTCAGCCGCTGATGGAAGTTGGTGGCGAGGAAGGCCAGGATGCTTGCCACGGGACGGGCGCCGTGCCCCCAAGCCCATGTACCAACGAGACGGAAATAGAGCCAGGGCATTCTGGGGCACAGGCCTCTGCCCCTCGCTGCCCACAGTGCCTTGCTTCAGGGTGTAGACCAGAGGGGTAAAGAATGCCTTCTTTGGTTGGGGGTACTTCCTGGGGATAATCCCGTGGTCCTGCCGCATTCACATGTCTCCCCTCATTGCATTCCGCCAAGAGTTGTTTGCAATTCAGGTCGCTCAAGCTGCACGGTACAGGGAATGGAAAACAGGTAAGGACAGCAGGGGAAGACACAAGTGCCAATGGGCTGGCCAACATGCAGGGCTGGGCTCCCTAGCCACGCCCACCACAACAATATCAGGCTTGATTCGATCAAGTCGGACCCAGTGCCCTGAAAACCCTTAGCACCTTCCAAGGCACGGTAAACTGGTGTGCTCGCAAGTGCGTGAGTGTGTCCGTGTTTGGTTGTACGAGTGCGTGTGTGTTCCTGACACCGTACATGGGTGTACTTCCTAAACATAAGTCTGGATATGTGTAAATAGGCATCTGGATGTGGATCCAGGAGGTCCGGTCACAGTGTGTTCTGAGTGAGCATGTGGAGGCTGCGGCGAGTGACAGAGAAAGACAGAGATGGAGAGTGGGCTTGCATGTGAGAAATTTTCTGTCCATGTGCGGTGGCAGGAGTGTGTCCGATATGAAGTTGAACAGATGCAATTCAAAGTGTGTGCACGTATACTTGCTTGCTTGAAATTCCCAGGAAACCATTCATTTGGCAAGGCTGCCTTTAGTGCTGTCTGCTTCTCCAAGGTCTCCAGACATGAGTCCGGGGATGCTAAGCAGCCACTGCTGTTGGCGATCCGCATGACAGTGATGATGACGCCTACGAATAGCATTGCTGGGAGCCAGGGTGCCTTGGCCAACGCAGGGAAGCGTCAGAATGCCCTTTCCCTGGTGTCTGAGCATAGCACCCTGCAGGAGCCTTAAACTTATGGCTGTGAGCCAACGGCCCCCGCATTGCCAGCTCCTGCCTATAGCCATTATGACCCACCGCTACTCGGTAGGAGGAAGGATCTGGCAGAGATGTGGGCCAGAGAGGCAGGCAAGAGGGCAAACAAGAGTGGAGCGGGTCACCTGTGCAGTTAGGAGAACCCAATAACCCCTCACCTGCAGACCTTGAATCTCCATTCTGCTGTCATCGAACAGATGACGTGGATGGGGAGAGAGGTGGCGGATTCAGACACCGGCCACTTGCAGGACTGGCAAGGGCAGAGGAGGTGGGGGAGCTGTCCAACACGGGTTCAGCCAGGATGTGGGATGGAGCGGGAGCGGAGGTGCACAGTGGACCCAGCCCGTCCCAGCGGGGATTCCAGGTGTGCGATTTGTGGCTCCGGAGCTCCTGTATTTCCCTGTTGGCCTGTGAGAACTGGTGAGCAGTCAGAGCCAACCCCTAAGGGCCTTCGCGTCCCTTTCGCTATGGCAACTCCACTTGGAACACTGGCACACGTCAGCAGGTGGCGCCTAGAACCTGATCACGTCACAGAGCGCCTAACCCTCCAGGCACCGCCCAGAGGCTTCCAGCACCCCTGGGGCGCATGTGCAGTCAAGGAGGCATAAGCAGGGCCTGATGGGCTGTGAGCAACAACTGACTACCGCTAAGAGGCGTCACTCCCCCTCCCGCTAAAGCTGATCCTGTTGGAATGCAAATGCAAGTGCACCTCAGCACACTGGGCAAGGCATAGAAACCCAAATCATCCAGCCACCTCCTGGAGGCTTTGCTACAGCGCGGGGCCGCGCATGCGCAGTCCTGCAACATCAGAAGCACACCAGGCTGCTACCTAGCAAGCCAGTGAAGGGCTTCAAGTGGTCTCGGTCAAGTGAGCAGTTGCTTTTTCCAGACTAATAGGATGTCAGTCGCAGGAAAAGGAAGCCACAAGGTAGAAAAGGAAGGCCCCAACCCTCCTCCCTCATATACACACCTCCTGCACAGAGAAAAGAAGCAGAGGGATTTGGGGACAGAACAGAACAGGGAGACTACAGCTTAGAGGAATGCGGACTCTTGTGCACGAGAGGACTGGGAGAGGCCAGGAGTACAGAGGCTGAGAGCAGAGGGCGAATTGGAGAAGATAACAAGGGCCAGGAAGAGGGAGGGGGTTCTGAATTCCTCAGAGGAAGGGACGAGATGCGTCGGAGCTGTGTAGCCTGTGAAGCTCAGATGGAGGAGGAGGAAAATGGGAAGCAGAGGCAGGGGCGAAGAGGCACAGGCCCGGTGGCACGCGTGAGTTGATAGGAGTCTGGAGGCAGGAAGGCTAATTGCTAGGAGTGGAAGCAGCAGCAAGGCAGGGGCAAGGAGGGCATGAAGAGACAATCTCAGGGAGTTTGTGGTGAAGCAAATATGAGTGCAGGGACAAGCCTCAGGAACTCAGCCGCTGATGGAAGTTGGTGGCGAGGAAGGCCAGGATGCTTGCCACGGGACGGGCGCCGTGCCCCCAAGCCCATGTACCAACGAGACGGAAATAGAGCCAGGGCATTCTGGGGCACAGGCCTCTGCCCCTCGCTGCCCACAGTGCCTTGCTTCAGGGTGTAGACCAGAGGGGTAAAGAATGCCTTCTTTGGTTGGGGTACTTCCTGGGGATAATCCCGTGGTCCTGCCGCATTCACATGTCTCCCCTCATTGCATTCCGCCAAGAGTTGTTTGCAATTCAGGTCGCTCAAGCTGCACGGTACAGGGAATGGAAAACAGGTAAGGACAGCAGGGGAAGACACAAGTGCCAATGGGCTGGCCAACATGCAGGGCTGGGCTCCCTAGCCACGCCCACCACAACAATATCAGGCTTGATTCGATCAAGTCGGACCCAGTGCCCTGAAAACCCTTAGCACCTTCCAAGGCACGGTAAACTGGGTGTGCTCGCAAGTGCGTGAGTGTGTCCGTGTTTGGTTGTACGAGTGCGTGTGTGTTCCTGACACCGTACATGGGTGTACTTCCTAAACATAAGTCTGGATATGTGTAAATAGGCATCTGGATGTGGATCCAGGAGGTCCGGTCACAGTGTGTTCTGAGTGAGCATGTGGAGGCTGCGGCGAGTGACAGAGAAAGACAGAGATGGAGAGTGGGCTTGCATGTGAGAAATTTTCTGTCCATGTGCGGGTGGCAGGAGTGTGTCCGATATGAAGTTGAACAGATGCAATTCAAAGTGTGTGCACGTATACTTGCTTGCTTGAAATTCCCAGGAAACCATTCATTTGGCAAGGCTGCCTTTAGTGCTGTCTGCTTCTCCAAGGTCTCCAGACATGAGTCCGGGGATGCTAAGCAGCCACTGCTGTTGGCGATCCGCATGACAGTGATGATGACGCCTACGAATAGCATTGCTGGGAGCCAGGGTGCCTTGGCCAACGCAGGGAAGCGTCAGAATGCCCTTTCCCTGGTGTCTGAGCATAGCACCCTGCAGGAGCCTTAAACTTATGGCTGTGAGCCAACGGCCCCCGCATTGCCAGCTCCTGCCTATAGCCATTATGACCCCACCGCTACTCGGTAGGAGGAAGGATCTGGCAGAGATGTGGGCCAGAGAGGCCAGGCAAGAGGGCAAACAAGAGTGGAGCGGTCACCTGTGCAGTTAGGAGAACCCAATAACCTCACCTGCAGACCTTGAATCTCCATTCTGCTGTCATCGAACAGATGACGTGGATGGGGGAGAGAGGGTGGCGGATTCAGACACCGGCCACTTGCAGGACTGGCAAGGGCAGAGGAGGTGGGGGAGCTGTCCAACACGGGTTCAGCCAGGATGTGGGATGGAGCGGGGAGCGGAGGTGCACAGTGGACCCAGCCCGTCCCAGCGGGGATTCCAGGTGTGCGATTTGTGGCTCCGGAGCTCTGTATTTCCCTGTTGGCCTGTGAGAACTGGTGAGCAGTCAGAGCCAACCCCTAAGGGCCTTCGCGTCCCTTTCGCTATGGCAACTCCACTTGGAACACTGGCACACGTCAGCAGGTGGCGCCTAGAACCTGATCACGTCACAGAGCGCCTAACCCTCCAGGCACCGCCCAGAGGCTTCCCAGCACCCCTGGGGCGCATGTGCAGTCAAGGAGGCATAAGCAGGGCCTGATGGGCTGTGAGCAACAACTGACTACCGCTAAGAGGCGTCACTCCCCCTCCCGCTAAAGCTGATCCTGTTGGAATGCAAATGCAAGTGCACCTCAGCACACTGGGCAAGGCATAGAAACCCAAATCATCCAGCCACCTCCTGGAGGCTTTGCTACACGGCGGGCCGCGCATGCGCAGTCCTGCAACATCAGAAGCACACCAGGCTGCTACCTAGCAAGCCAGTGAAGGGCTTCAAGTGGTCTCGGTCAAGTGAGCAGTTGCTTTTTCCAGACTAATA
Source organism: Perognathus longimembris pacificus (assembly GCF_023159225.1). Taxonomy (NCBI): domain Eukaryota; kingdom Metazoa; phylum Chordata; class Mammalia; order Rodentia; family Heteromyidae; genus Perognathus; species Perognathus longimembris. Next base: position 31,243 of record NW_025959504.1, on the reverse strand, counting down.
GGATGTCAGTCGCAGGAAAAGGAGCCACAAGGTAGAAAAGGAAGGCCCCAACCCTCCTCCCTCATATACACACCTCCTGCACAGAGAAAAGAAGCAGAGGGATTTGGGGACAGAACAGAACAGGGAGACTACAGCTTAGAGGAATGCGGACTCTTGTGCACGAGAGGACTGGGAGAGGCCAGGAGTACAGAGGCTGAGAGCAGAGGGCGAATTGGAGAAGATAACAAGGGCAGGAAGAGGGAGGGGGTTCTGAATTCCTCAGAGGAAGGGACGAGATGCGTCGGGAGCTGTGTGTAGCCTGTGAAGCTCAGATGGAGGAGGAGGAAAATGGGAAGCAGAGGCAGGGGCGAAGAGGCACAGGCCCGGTGGCACGCGTGAGTTGATAGGAGTCTGGAGGCAGGAAGGCTAATGCTAGGAGTGGAAGCAGCAGCAAGGGCAGGGGCAAGGAGGGCATGAAGAGACAATCTCAGGGAGTTTGTGGTGAAGCAAATATGAGTGCAGGGACAAGCCTCAGGAACTCAGCCGCTGATGGAAGTTGGTGGCGAGGAAGGCCAGGATGCTTGCCACGGGACGGGCGCCGTGCCCCCAAGCCCATGTACCAACGAGACGGAAATAGAGCAGGGCATTCTGGGGCACAGGCCTCTGCCCCTCGCTGCCCACAGTGCCTTGCTTCAGGGTGTAGACCAGAGGGGTAAAGAATGCCTTCTTTGGTTGGGGTACTTCCTGGGGATAATCCCGTGGTCCTGCCGCATTCACATGTCTCCCCTCATTGCATTCCGCCAAGAGTTGTTTGCAATTCAGGTCGCTCAAGCTGCACGGTACAGGGAATGGGAAACAGGTAAGGACAGCAGGGGAAGACACAAGTGCCAATGGGCTGGCCAACATGCAGGGCTGGGCTCCCTAGCCACGCCCACCACAACAATATCAGGCTTGATTCGATCAAGTCGGACCCAGTGCCCTGAAAACCCTTAGCACCTTCCAAGGCACGGTAAACTGGGTGTGCTCGCAAGTGCGTGAGTGTGTCCGTGTTTGGTTGTACGAGTGCGTGTGTGTTCCTGACACCGTACATGGGTGTACTTCCTAAACATAAGTCTGGATATGTGTAAATAGCATCTGGATGTGGATCCAGGAGGTCCGGTCACAGTGTGTTCTGAGTGAGCATGTGGAGGCTGCGGCGAGTGACAGAGAAAGACAGAGATGGAGAGTGGGCTTGCATGTGAGAAATTTTCTGTCCATGTGCGGTGGCAGGAGTGTGTCCGATATGAAGTTGAACAGATGCAATTCAAAGTGTGTGCACGTATACCATTCATTTGGCAAGGCTGCCCTTTAGTGCTGTCTGCTTCTCCAAGGTCTCCAGACATGAGTCCGGGGATGCTAAGCAGCCACTGCTGTTGGCGATCCGCATGACAGTGATGATGACGCCTACGAATAGCATTGCTGGGAGCCAGGGTGCCTTGGCCAACGCAGGGAAGCGTCAGAATGCCCCTTTCCCTGGTGTCTGAGCATAGCACCCTGCAGGAGCCTTAAACTTATGGCTGTGAGCAACGGCCCCCGCATTGCCAGCTCCTGCCTATAGCCATTATGACCCACCGCTACTCGGTAGGAGGAAGGATCTGGCAGAGATGTGGGCCAGAGAGGCCAGGCAAGAGGGCAAACAAGAGTGGAGCGGTCACCTGTGCAGTTAGGAGAACCCAATAACCCCTCACCTGCAGACCTTGAATCTCCATTCTGCTGTCATCGAACAGATGACGTGGATGGGGAGAGAGGTGGCGGATTCAGACACCGGCCCACTTGCAGGACTGGCAAGGGCAGAGGAGGTGGGGGAGCTGTCCAACACGGGTTCAGCCAGGATGTGGGATGGAGCGGGAGCGGAGGTGCACAGTGGACCCAGCCCGTCCCAGCGGGGATTCCAGGTGTGCGATTTGTGGCTCCGGAGCTCCTGTATTTCCCTGTTGGCTGTGAGAACTGGTGAGCAGTCAGAGCCAACCCCTAAGGGCCTTCGCGTCCCTTTCGCTATGGCAACTCCACTTGGAACACTGGCACACGTCAGCAGGTGGCGCCTAGAACCTGATCACGTCACAGAGCGCCTAACCCTCCAGGCACCGCCCAGAGGCTTCCCAGCACCCCTGGGGCGCATGTGCAGTCAAGGAGGCATAAGCAGGGCCTGATGGGCTGTGAGCAACAACTGACTACCGCTAAGAGGCGTCACTCCCCTCCCGCTAAAGCTGATCCTGTTGGAATGCAAATGCAAGTGCACCTCAGCACACTGGGCAAGGCATAGAAACCCAAATCATCCAGCCACCTCCTGGAGGCTTTGCTACACGGCGGGCCGCGCATGCGCAGTCCTGCAACATCAGAAGCACACCAGGCTGCTACCTAGCAAGCCAGTGAAGGGCTTCAAGTGGTCTCGGTCAAGTGAGCAGTTGCTTTTTCCAGACTAATAGGATGTCAGTCGCAGGAAAAGGAGCCACAAGGTAGAAAAGGAAGGCCCCAACCCTCCTCCCTCATATACACACCTCCTGCACAGAGAAAAGAAGCAGAGGGATTTGGGGACAGAACAGAACAGGGAGACTACAGCTTAGAGGAATGCGGACTCTTGTGCACGAGAGGACTGGGAGAGGCCAGGAGTACAGAGGCTGAGAGCAGAGGGCGAATTGGAGAAGATAACAAGGGCCAGGAAGAGGGAGGGGGTTCTGAATTCCTCAGAGGAAGGGACGAGATGCGTCGGGAGCTGTGTAGCCTGTGAAGCTCAGATGGAGGAGGAGGAAAATGGGAAGCAGAGGCAGGGGCGAAGAGGCAGAGGCCCGGTGGCACGCGTGAGTTGATAGGAGTCTGGAGGCAGGAAGGCTAATGCTAGGAGTGGAAGCAGCAGCAAGGCAGGGGCAAGGAGGGCATGAAGAGACAATCTCAGGGAGTTTGTGGTGAAGCAAATATGAGTGCAGGGGACAAGCCTCAGGAACTCAGCCGCTGATGGAAGTTGGTGGCGAGGAAGGCCAGGATGCTTGCCACGGGACGGGCGCCGTGCCCCCAAGCCCATGTACCAACGAGACGGAAATAGAGCCAGGGCATTCTGGGGCACAGGCCTCTGCCCCTCGCTGCCCACAGTGCCTTGCTTCAGGGTGTAGACCAGAGGGGTAAAGAATGCCTTCTTTGGTTGGGGTACTTCCTGGGGATAATCCCGTGGTCCTGCCGCATTCACATGTCTCCCCTCATTGCATTCCGCCAAGAGTTGTTTGCAATTCAGGTCGCTCAAGCTGCACGGTACAGGGAATGGAAAACAGGTAAGGACAGCAGGGGAAGACACAAGTGCCAATGGGCTGGCCAACATGCAGGGCTGGGCTCCCTAGCCACGCCCACCACAACAATATCAGGCTTGATTCGATCAAGTCGGACCCAGTGCCCTGAAAACCCTTAGCACCTTCCAAGGCACGGTAAACTGGGTGTGCTCGCAAGTGCGTGAGTGTGTCCGTGTTTGGTTGTACGAGTGCGTGTGTGTTCCTGACACCGTACATGGGTGTACTTCCTAAACATAAGTCTGGATATGTGTAAATAGGCATCTGGATGTGGATCCAGGAGGTCCGGTCACAGTGTGTTCTGAGTGAGCATGTGGAGGCTGCGGCGAGTGACAGAGAAAGACAGAGATGGAGAGTGGGCTTGCATGTGAGAAATTTTCTGTCCATGTGCGGTGGCAGGAGTGTGTCCGATATGAAGTTGAACAGATTGCAATTCAAAGTGTGTGCACGTATACTTGCTTGCTTGAAATTCCCAGGAAACCATTCATTTGGCAGGCTGCCTTTAGTGCTGTCTGCTTCTCCAAGGTCTCCAGACATGAGTCCGGGGATGCTAAGCAGCCACTGCTGTTGGCGATCCGCATGACAGTGATGATGACGCCTACGAATAGCATTGCTGGGAGCCAGGGTGCCTTGGCCAACGCAGGGAAGCGTCAGAATGCCCTTTCCCTGGTGTCTGAGCATAGCACCCTGCAGGAGCCTTAAACTTATGGCTGTGAGCCAACGGCCCCCGCATTGCCAGCTCCTGCCTATAGCCATTATGACCCACCGCTACTCGGTAGGAGGAAGGGATCTGGCAGAGATGTGGGCCAGAGAGGCCAGGCAAGAGGGCAAACAAGAGTGGAGCGGTCACCTGTGCAGTTAGGAGAACCCAATAACCCCTCACCTGCAGACCTTGAATCTCCATTCTGCTGTCATCGAACAGATGACGTGGATGGGGAGAGAGGTGGCGGATTCAGACACCGGCCACTTGCAGGACTGGCAAGGGCAGAGGAGGTGGGGGAGCTGTCCAACACGGGTTCAGCCAGGATGTGGGATGGAGCGGGAGCGGAGGTGCACAGTGGACCCAGGCCCGTCCCAGCGGGGGATTCCAGGTGTGCGATTTGTGGCTCCGGAGCTCCTGTATTTCCCTGTTGGCCTGTGAGAACTGGTGAGCAGTCAGAGCCAACCCCTAAGGGCCTTCGCGTCCCTTTCGCTATGGCAACTCCACTTGGAACACTGGCACACGTCAGCAGGTGGCGCCTAGAACCTGATCACGTCACAGAGCGCCTAACCCTCCAGGCACCGCCCAGAGGCTTCCCAGCACCCCTGGGGCGCATGTGCAGTCAAGGAGGCATAAGCAGGGCCTGATGGGCTGTGAGCAACAACTGACTACCGCTAAGAGGCGTCACTCCCCCTCCCGCTAAAGCTGATCCTGTTGGAATGCAAATGCAAGTGCACCTCAGCACACTGGGCAAGGCATAGAAACCCAAATCATCCAGCCACCTCCTGGAGGCTTTGCTACACGGCGGGCCGCGCATGCGCAGTCCTGCAACATCAGAAGCACACCAGGCTGCTACCTAGCAAGCCAGGTGAAGGGCTTCAAGTGGTCTCGGTCAAGTGAGCAGTTGCTTTTTCCAGACTAATAGGATGTCAGTCGCAGGAAAAGGGAGCCACAAGGTAGAAAAGGAAGGCCCCAACCCTCCTCCCTCTTATACACACCTCCTGCACAGAGAAAAGAAGCAGAGGGATTTGGGGACAGAACAGAACAGGGAGACTACAGCTTAGAGGAATGCGGACTCTTGTGCACGAGAGGACTGGGAGAGGCCAGGAGTACAGAGGCTGAGAGCAGAGGGCGAATTGGAGAAGATAACAAGGGCCAGGAAGAGGGAGGGGGTTCTGAATTCCTCAGAGGAAGGACGAGATGCGTCGGGAGCTGTGTAGCCTGTGAAGCTCAGATGGAGGAGGAGGAAAATGGGAAGCAGAGGCAGGGGCGAAGAGGCACAGGCCCGGTGGCACGCGTGAGTTGATAGGAGTCTGGAGGCAGGAAGGCTAATGCTAGGAGTGGAAGCAGCAGCAAGGCAGGGGCAAGGAGGGCATGAAGAGAGAATCTCAGGGAGTTTGTGGTGAAGCAAATATGAGTGCAGGGGACAAGCCTCAGGAACTCAGCCGCTGATGGAAGTTGGTGGCGAGGAAGGCCAGGATGCTTGCCACGGGACGGGCGCCGTGCCCCCAAGCCCATGTACCAACGAGACGGAAATAGAGCCAGGGCATTCTGGGGCACAGGCCTCTGCCCCTCGCTGCCCACAGTGCCTTGCTTCAGGGTGTAGACCAGAGGGGTAAAGAATGCCTTCTTTGGTTGGGGTACTTCCTGGGGATAATCCCGTGGTCCCTGCCGCATTCACATGTCTCCCCTCATTGCATTCCGCCAAGAGTTGTTTGCAATTCAGGTCGCTCAAGCTGCACGGTACAGGGAATGGAAAACAGTAAGGACAGCAGGGGAAGACACAAGTGCCAATGGGCTGGCCAACATGCAGGGCTGGGCTCCCTAGCCACGCCCACCACAACAATATCAGGCTTGATTCGATCAAGTCGGACCCAGTGCCCTGAAAACCCTTAGCACCTTCCAAGGCACGGTAAACTGGGTGTGCTCGCAAGTGCGTGAGTGTGCCGTGTTTGGTTGTACGAGTGCGTGTGTGTTCCTGACACCGTACATGGGTGTACTTCCTAAACATAAGTCTGGATATGTGTAAATAGGCATCTGGATGTGGATCCAGGAGGTCCGTCACAGTGTGTTCTGAGTGAGCATGTGGAGGCTGCGGCGAGTGACAGAAGAAAGACAGAGATGGAGAGTGGGCTTGCATGTGAGAAATTTTCTGTCCATGTGCGGTGGCAGGAGTGTGTCCGATATGAAGTTGAACAGATGCAATTCAAAGTGTGTGCACCGTATACTTGCTTGCTTGAAATTCCCAGGAAACCATTCATTTGGCAAGGCTGCCTTTAGTGCTGTCTGCTTCTCCAAGGTCTCCAGACATGAGTCCGGGGATGCTAAGCAGCCACTGCTGTTGGCGATCCGCATGACAGTGATGATGACGCCTACGAATAGCATTGCTGGGAGCCAGGGTGCCTTGGCCAACGCAGGGAAGCGTCAGAATGCCCTTTCCCTGGTGTCTGAGCATAGCACCCTGCAGGAGCCTTAAACTTATGGCTGTGAGCCAACGGCCCCCGCATTGCCAGCTCCTGCCTATAGCCATTATGACCCACCGCTACTCGGTAGGAGGAAGGATCTGGCAGAGATGTGGGCCAGAGAGGCCAGGCAAGAGGGCAAACAAGAGTGGAGCGGTCACCTGTGCAGTTAGGAGAACCCAATAACCCCTCACCTGCAGACCTTGAATCTCCATTCTGCTGTCATCGAACAGATGACGTGGATGGGGAGAGAGGTGGCGGATTCAGACACCGGCCACTTGCAGGACTGGCAAGGGCAGAGGAGGTGGGGGAGCTGTCCAACACGGGTTTCAGCCAGGATGTGGGATGGAGCGGGAGCGGAGGTGCACAGTGGACCCAGCCCGTCCCAGCGGGGATTCCAGGTGTGCGATTTGTGGCTCCGGAGCTCCTGTATTTCCCTGTTGGCCTGTGAGAACTGGTGAGCAGTCAGAGCCAACCCCTAAGGGCCTTCGCGTCCCTTTCGCTATGGCAACTCCACTTGGAACACTGGCACACGTCAGCAGGTGGCGCCTAGAACCTGATCACATCACAGAGCGCCTAACCCTCCAGGCACCGCCCAGAGGCTTCCCAGCACCCCTGGGGCGCATGTGCAGTCAAGGAGGCATAAGCAGGGCCTGATGGGCTGTGAGCAACAACTGACTACCGCTAAGAGGCGTCACTCCCCCTCCCGCTAAAGCTGATCCTGTTGGAATGCAAATGCAAGTGCACCTCAGCACACTGGGCAAGGCATAGAAACCCAAATCATCCAGCCACCTCCTGGAGGCTTTGCTACACGGCGGGCCGCGCTATGCGCAGTCCTGCAACATCAGAAGCACACCAGGCTGCTACCTAGCAAGCCAGTGAAGGGCTTCAAGTGGTCTCGGTCAAGTGAGCAGTTGCTTTTTCCAGACTAATAGGATGTCAGTCGCAGGAAAAGGAGCCACAAGGTAGAAAAGGAAGGCCCCAACCCTCCTCCCTCATATACACACCTCCTGCACAGAGAAAAGAAGCAGAGGGATTTGGGGACAGAACAGAACAGGGAGACTACAGCTTAGAGGAATGCGGACTCTTGTGCACGAGAGGACTGGGAGAGGCCAGGAGTACAGAGGCTGAGAGCAGAGGGCGAATTGGAGAAGATAACAAGGGCCAGGAAGAGGGAGGGGGTTCTGAATTCCTCAGAGGAAGGGACGAGATGCGTCGGGAGCTGTGTAGCCTGTGAAGCTCAGATGGAGGAGGAGGAAAATGGGAAGCAGAGGCAGGGGCGAAGAGGCACAGGCCGGTGGCACGCGTGAGTTGATAGGAGTCTGGAGGCAGGAAGGCTAATGCTAGGAGTGGAAGCAGCAGCAAGGCAGGGGCAAGGAGGGCATGAAGAGACAATCTCAGGGAGTTTGTGGTGAAGCAAATATGAGTGCAGGGGACAAGCCTCAGGAACTCAGCCGCTGATGGAAGTTGGTGGCGAGGAAGGCAGGATGCTTGCCACGGGACGGGCGCCGTGCCCCCAAGCCCATGTACCAACGAGACGGAAATAGAGCCAGGGCATTCTGGGGCACAGGCCTCTGCCCCTCGCTGCCCACAGTGCCTTGCTTCAGGGTGTAGACCAGAGGGGTAAAGAATGCCTTCTTTGGTTGGGGTACTTCCTGGGGATAATCCCGTGGTCCTGCCGCATTCACATGTCTCCCCTCATTGCATTCCGCCAAGAGTTGTTTGCAATTCAGGTCGCTCAAGCTGCACGGTACAGGGAATGGAAAACAGGTAAGGACAGCAGGGGAAGACACAAGTGCCAATGGGCTGGCCAACATGCAGGGCTGGGCTCCCTAGCCACGCCCACCACAACAATATCAGGCTTGATTCGATCAAGTCGGACCCAGTGCCCTGAAAACCCTTAGCACCTTCCAAGGCACGGTAAACTGGGTGTGCTCGCAAGTGCGTGAGTGTGTCCGTGTTTGGTTGTACGAGTGCGTGTGTGTTCCTGACACCGTACATGGGTGTACTTCCTAAACATAAGTCTGGATATGTGTAAATAGGCATCTGGATGTGGATCCAGGAGGTCCGGTCACAGTGTGTTCTGAGTGAGCATGTGGAGGCTGCGGCGAGTGACAGAGAAAGACAGAGATGGAGAGTGGGCTTGCATGTGAGAAATTTTCTGTCCATGTGCGGTGGCAGGAGTGTGTCCGATATGAAGTTGAACAGATGCAATTCAAAGTGTGTGCACGTATACTTGCTTGCTTGAAATTCCCAGGAAACCATTCATTTGGCAAGGCTGCCTTTAGTGCTGTCTGCTTCTCCAAGGTCTCCAGACATGAGTCCGGGGATGCTAAGCAGCCACTGCTGTTGGCGATCCGCATGACAGTGATGATGACGCCTACGAATAGCATTGCTGGGAGCCAGGGTGCCTTGGCCAACGCAGGGAAGCGTCAGAATGCCCTTTCCCTGGTGTCTGAGCATAGCACCCTGCAGGAGCCTTAAACTTATGGCTGTGAGCCAACGGCCCCCGCATTGCCAGCTCCTGCCTATAGCCATTATGACCCACCGCTACTCGGTAGGAGGAAGGATCTGGCAGAGATGTGGGCCAGAGAGGCCAGGCAAGAGGGCAAACAAGAGTGGAGCGGTCACCTGTGCAGTTAGGAGAACCCAATAACCCCTCACCTGCAGACCTTGAATCTCCATTCTGCTGTCATCGAACAGATGACGTGGATGGGGAGAGAGGTGGCGGATTCAGACACCGGCCACTTGCAGGACTGGCAAGGGCAGAGGAGGTGGGGGAGCTGTCCAACACGGGTTCAGCCAGGATGTGGGATGGAGCGGGAGCGGAGGTGCACAGTGGACCCAGCCCGTCCCAGCGGGGATTCCAGGGTGTGCGATTTGTGGCTCCGGAGCTCCTGTATTTCCCTGTTGGCCTGTGAGAACTGGTGAGCAGTCAGAGCCAACCCCTAAGGGCCTTCGCGTCCCTTTCGCTATGGCAACTCCACTTGGAACACTGGCACACGTCAGCAGGTGGCGCCTAGAACCTGATCACGTCACAGAGCGCCTAACCCTCCAGGCACCGCCCAGAGGCTTCCCAGCACCCCTGGGGCGCATGTGCAGTCAAGGAGGCATAAGCAGGGCCTGATGGGCTGTGAGCAACAACTGACTACCGCTAAGAGGCGTCACTCCCCCTCCCGCTAAAGCTGATCCTGTTGGAATGCAAATGCAAGTGCACCTCAGCACACTGGGCAAGGCATAGAAACCCAAATCATCCAGCCACCTCCTGGAGGCTTTGCTACACGGCGGGCCGCGCATGCGCAGTCCTGCAACATCAGAAGCACACCAGGCTGCTACCTAGCAAGCCAGTGAAGGGCTTCAAGTGGTCTCGGTCAAGTGAGCAGTTGCTTTTTCCAGACTAATAGGATGTCAGTCGCAGGAAAAGGAGCCACAAGGTAGAAAAGGAAGGCCCCCAACCCTCCTCCCTCATATACACACCTCCTGCACAGAGAAAAGAAGCAGAGGGATTTGGGGACAGAACAGAACAGGGAGACTACAGCTTAGAGGAATGCGGACTGTTGTGCACGAGAGGACTGGGAGAGGCCAGGAGTACAGAGGCTGAGAGCAGAGGGCGAATTGGAGAAGATAACAAGGGCCAGGAAGAGGGAGGGGGTTCTGAATTCCTCAGAGAAGGGACGAGATGCGTCGGGAGCTGTGTAGCCTGTGAAGCTCAGATGGAGGAGGAGGAAAATGGGAAGCAGAGGCAGGGGCGAAGAGGCACAGGCCCGGTGGCACGCGTGAGTTGATAGGAGTCTGGAGGCAGGAAGGCTAATGCTAGGAGTGGAAGCAGCAGCAAGGCAGGGGCAAGGAGGGCATGAAGAGACAATCTCAGGGAGTTTGTGGTGAAGCAAATATGAGTGCAGGGGACAAGCCTCAGGAACTCAGCCGCTGATGGAAGTTGGTGGCGAGGAAGGCCAGGATGCTTGCCACGGGACGGGCGCCGTGCCCCCAAGCCCATGTACCAACGAGACGGAAATAGAGCCAGGGCATTCTGGGGCACAGGCCTCTGCCCCTCGCTGCCCACAGTGCCTTGCTTCAGGGTGTAGACCAGAGGGGTAAAGAATGCCTTCTTTGGTTGGGGTACTTCCTGGGGATAATCCCGTGGTCCTGCCGCATTCACATGTCTCCCCTCATTGCATTCCGCCAAGAGTTGTTTGCAATTCAGGTCGCTCAAGCTGCACGGTACAGGGAATGGAAAACAGGTAAGGACAGCAGGGGAAGACACAAGTGCCAATGGGCTGGCCAACATGCAGGGCTGGGCTCCCTAGCCACGCCCACCACAACAATATCAGGCTTGATTCGATCAAGTCGGACCCAGTGCCCTGAAAACCCTTAGCACCTTCCAAGGCACGGTAAACTGGGTGTGCTCGCAAGTGCGTGAGTGTGTCCGTGTTTGGTTGTACGAGTGCGTGTGTGTTCCTGACACCGTACATGGGTGTACTTCCTAAACATAAGTCTGGATATGTGTAAATAGGCATCTGGATGTGGATCCAGGAGGTCCGGTCACAGTGTGTTCTGAGTGAGCATGTGGAGGCTGCGGCGAGTGACAGAGAAAGACAGAGATGGAGAGTGGGCTTGCATGTGAGAAATTTTCTGTCCATGTGCGGTGGCAGGAGTGTGTCCGATATGAAGTTGAACAGATGCAATTCAAAGTGTGTGCACGTATACTTGCTTGCTTGAAATTCCCAGGAAACCATTCATTTGGCAAGGCTTGCCTTTAGTGCTGTCTGCTTCTCCAAGGTCTCCAGACATGAGTCCGGGGATGCTAAGCAGCCACTGCTGTTGGCGATCCGCATGACAGTGATGATGACGCCTACGAATAGCATTGCTGGGAGCCAGGGTGCCTTGGCCAACGCAGGGAAGCGTCAGAATGCCCTTTCCCTGGTGTCTGAGCATAGCACCCTGCAGGAGCCTTAAAACTTATGGCTGTGAGCCAACGGCCCCCGCATTGCCAGCTCCTGCCTATAGCCATTATGACCCACCGCTACTCGGTAGGAGGAAGGATCTGGCAGAGATGTGGGCCAGAGAGGCCAGGCAAGAGGGCAAACAAGAGTGGAGCGGTCACCTGTGCAGTTAGGAGAACCCAATAACCCCTCACCTGCAGACCTTGAATCTCCATTCTGCTGTCATCGAACAGATGACGTGGATGGGGAGAGAGGTGGCGGATTCAGACACCGGCCACTTGCAGGACTGGCAAGGGCAGAGGAGGTGGGGGAGCTGTCCAACACGGGTTCAGCCAGGATGTGGGATGGAGCGGGAGCGGAGGTGCACAGTGGACCCAGCCCGTCCCAGCGGGGATTCCAGGTGTGCGATTTGTGGCTCCGGAGCTCCTGTATTTCCCTGTTGGCCTGTGAGAACTGGTGAGCAGTCAGAGCCAACCCCTAAGGGCCTTCGCGTCCCTTTCGCTATGGCAACTCCACTTGGAACACTGGCACACGTCAGCAGGTGGCGCCTAGAACCTGATCACGTCACAGAGCGCCTAACCCTCCAGGCACCGCCCAGAGGCTTCCCAGCACCCCTGGGGCGCATGTGCAGTCAAGGAGGCATAAGCAGGGCCTGATGGGCTGTGAGCAACAACTGACTACCGCTAAGAGGCGTCACTCCCCCTCCCGCTAAAGCTGATCCTGTTGGAATGCAAATGCAAGTGCACCTCAGCACACTGGGCAAGGCATAGAAACCCAAATCATCCAGCCACCTCCTGGAGGCTTTGCTACACGGCGGGCCGCGCATGCGCAGTCCTGCAACATCAGAAGCACACCAGGCTGCTACCTAGCAAGCCAGTGAAGGGCTTCAAGTGGTCTCGGTCAAGTGAGCAGTTGCTTTTTCCAGACTAATAGGATGTCAGTCGCAGGAAAAGGAGCCACAAGGTAGAAAAGGAAGGCCCCAACCCTCCTCCCTCATATACACACCTCCTGCACAGAGAAAAGAAGCAGAGGGATTTGGGGACAGAACAGAACAGGGAGACTACAGCTTAGAGGAATGCGGACTCTTGTGCACGAGAGGACTGGGAGAGGCCAGGAGTACAGAGGCTGAGAGCAGAGGGCGAATTGGAGAAGATAACAAGGGCCAGGAAGAGGGAGGGGGTTCTGAATTCCTCAGAGGAAGGGACGAGATGCGTCGGGAGCTGTGTAGCCTGTGAAGCTCAGATGGAGGAGGAGGAAAATGGGAAGCAGAGGCAGGGGCGAAGAGGCAGAGGCCCGGTGGCACGCGTGAGTTGATAGGAGTCTGGAGGCAGGAAGGCTAATGCTAGGAGTGGAAGCAGCAGCAAGGCAGGGGCAAGGAGGGCATGAAGAGACAATCTCAGGGAGTTTGTGGTGAAGCAAATATGAGTGCAGGGGACAAGCCTCAGGAACTCAGCCGCTGATGGAAGTTGGTGGCGAGGAAGGCCAGGATGCTTGCCACGGGACGGGCGCCGTGCCCCCAAGCCCATGTACCAACGAGACGGAAATAGAGCCAGGGCATTCTGGGGCACAGGCCTCTGCCCCTCGCTGCCCACAGTGCCTTGCTTCAGGGTGTAGACCAGAGGGGGTAAAGAATGCCTTCTTTGGTTGGGGTACTTCCTGGGGATAATCCCGTGGTCCTGCGCATCACATGTCTCCCCTCATTGCATTCCGCCAAGAGTTGTTTGCAATTCAGGTCGCTCAAGCTGCACGGTACAGGGAATGGAAAACAGGTAAGGACAGCAGGGGAAGACACAAGTGCCAATGGGCTGGCCAACATGCAGGGCTGGGCTCCCTAGCCACGCCCACCACAACAATATCAGGCTTGATTCGATCAAGTCGGACCCAGTGCCCTGAAAACCCTTAGCACCTTCCAAGGCACGGTAAACTGGGTGTGCTCGCAAGTGCGTGAGTGTGTCCGTGTTTGGTTGTACGAGTGCGTGTGTGTTCCTGACACCGTACATGGGTGTACTTCCTAAACATAAGTCTGGATATGTGTAAATAGGCATCTGGATGTGGATCCAGGAGGTCCGGTCACAGTGTGTTCTGAGTGAGCATGTGGAGGCTGCGGCGAGTGACAGAGAAAGACAGAGATGGAGAGTGGGCTTGCATGTGAGAAATTTTCTGTCCATGTGCGGTGGCAGGAGTGTGTCCGATATGAAGTTGAACAGATGCAATTCAAAGTGTGTGCACGTATACTTGCTTGCTTGAAATTCCCAGGAAACCATTCATTTGGCAAGGCTGCCTTTAGTGCTGTCTGCTTCTCCAAGGTCTCCAGACATGAGTCCGGGGATGCTAAGCAGCCACTGCTGTTGGCGATCCGCATGACAGTGATGATGACGCCTACGAATAGCATTGCTGGGAGCCAGGGGTGCCTTGGCCAACGCAGGGAAGCGTCAGAATGCCCTTTCCCTGGTGTCTGAGCATAGCACCCTGCAGGAGCCTTAAACTTATGGCTGTGAGCCAACGCCCCCGCATTGCCAGCTCCTGCCTATAGCCATTATGACCCACCGCTACTCGGTAGGAGGAAGGATCTGGCAGAGATGTGGGCCAGAGAGGCCAGGCAAGAGGGCAAACAAGAGTGGAGCGGTCACCTGTGCAGTTAGGAGAACCCAATAACCCCTCACCTGCAGACCTTGAATCTCCATTCTGCTGTCATCGAACAGATGACGTGGATGGGGAGAGAGGTGGCGGATTCAGACACGGCCACTTGCAGGACTGGCAAGGGCAGAGGAGGTGGGGGAGCTGTCCAACACGGGTTCAGCCAGGATGTGGGATGGAGCGGGAGCGGAGGTGCACAGTGGACCCAGCCCGTCCCAGCGGGGATTCCAGGTGTGCGATTTGTGGCTCCGGAGCTCCTGTATTTCCCTGTTGGCCTGTGAGAACTGGTGAGCAGTCAGAGCCAACCCCTAAGGGCCTTCGCGTCCCTTTCGCTATGGCAACTCCACTTGGAACACTGGCACACGTCAGCAGGTGGCGCCTAGAACCTGATCACGTCACAGAGCGCCTAACCCTCCAGGCACCGCCCAGAGGCTTCCCAGCACCCCTGGGGCGCATGTGCAGTCAAGGAGGCATAAGCAGGGCCTGATGGGCTGTGAGCAACAACTGACTACCGCTAAGAGGCGTCACTTCCCCCTCCCGCTAAAGCTGATCCTGTTGGAATGCAAATGCAAGTGCACCTCAGCACACTGGCAAGGCATAGAAACCCAAATCATCCAGCCACCTCCTGGAGGCTTTGCTACACGGCGGGCCGCGCATGCGCAGTCCTGCAACATCAGAAGCACACCAGGCTGCTACCTAGCAAGCCAGTGAAGGGCTTCAAGTGGTCTCGTCAAGTGAGCAGTTGCTTTTTCCAGACTAATAGGATGTCAGTCGCAGGAAAAGGAGCCACAAGGTAGAAAAGGAAGGCCCCAACCTCCTCCCTCATATACACACCTCCTGCACAGAGAAAAGAAGCAGAGGGATTTGGGGACAGAACAGAACAGGGAGACTACAGCTTAGAGGAATGCGGACTCTTGTGCACGAGAGGACTGGGAGAGGCCAGGAGTACAGAGGCTGAGAGCAGAGGGCGAATTGGAGAAGATAACAAGGGCCAGGAAGAGGGAGGGGGTTCTGAATTCCTCAGAGGAAGGGACGAGATGCGTCGGGAGCTGTGTAGCCTGTGAAGCTCAGATGGAGGAGGAGGAAAATGGGAAGCAGAGGCAGGGGCGAAGAGGCACAGGCCCGGTGGCACGCGTGAGTTGATAGGAGTCTGGAGGCAGGAAGGCTAATGCTAGGAGTGGAAGCAGCAGCAAGGCAGGGGCAAGGAGGGCATGAAGAGAGAATCTCAGGGAGTTTGTGGTGAAGCAAATATGAGTGCAGGGGACAAGCCTCAGGAACTCAGCCGCTGATGGAAGTTGGTGGCGAGGAAGGCCAGGATGCTTGCCACGGGACGGGCGCCGTGCCCCCAAGCCCATGTACCAACGAGACGGAAATAGAGCCAGGGCATTCTGGGGCACAGGCCTCTGCCCCTCGCTGCCCACAGTGCCTTGCTTCAGGGTGTAGACCAGAGGGGTAAAGAATGCCTTCTTTGGTTGGGGTACTTCCTGGGGATAATCCCGTGGTCCTGCCGCATTCACATGTCTCCCCTCATTGCATTCCGCCAAGAGTTGTTTGCAATTCAGGTCGCTCAAGCTGCACGGTACAGGGAATGGAAAACAGGTAAGGACAGCAGGGGAAGACACAAGTGCCAATGGGCTGGCCAACATGCAGGGCTGGGCTCCCTAGCCACGCCACCACAACAATATCAGGCTTGATTCGATCAAGTCGGACCCAGTGCCCTGAAACCCTTAGCACCTTCCAAGGCACGGTAAACTGGGTGTGCTCGCAAGTGCGTGAGTGTGTCCGTGTTTGGTTGTACGAGTGCGTGTGTGTTCCTGACACCGTACATGGGTGTACTTCCTAAACATAAGTCTGGATATGTGTAAATAGGCATCTGGATGTGGATCCAGGAGGTCCGGTCACAGTGTGTTCTGAGTGAGCATGTGGAGGCTGCGGCGAGTGACAGAGAAAGACAGAGATGGAGAGTGGGCTTGCATGTGAGAAATTTTCTGTCCATGTGCGGTGGCAGGAGTGTGTCCGATATGAAGTTGAACAGATGCAATTCAAAGTGTGTGCACGTATACTTGCTTGCTTGAAATTCCCAGGAAACCATTCATTTGGCAAGGCTGCCTTTAGTGCTGTCTGCTTCTCCAAGGTCTCCAGACATGAGTCCGGGGATGCTAAGCAGCCACTGCTGTTGGCGATCCGCATGACAGTGATGATGACGCCTACGAATAGCATTGCTGGGAGCCAGGGTGCCTTGGCCAACGCAGGGAAGCGTCAGAATGCCCTTTCCCTGGTGTCTGAGCATAGCACCCTGCAGGAGCCTTAAACTTATGGCTGTGAGCCAACGGCCCCCGCATTGCCAGCTCCTGCCTATAGCCATTATGACCCACCGCTACTCGGTAGGAGGAAGGATCTGGCAGAGATGTGGGCCAGAGAGGCCAGGCAAGAGGGCAAACAAGAGTGGAGCGGTCACCTGTGCAGTTAGGAGAACCCAATAACCCCTCACCTGCAGACCTTGAATCTCCATTCTGCTGTCATCGAACAGATGACGTGGATGGGGAGAGAGGTGGCGGATTCAGACACCGGCCACTTGCAGGACTGGCAAGGGCAGAGGAGGTGGGGGAGCTGTCCAACACGGGTTCAGCCAGGATGTGGGATGGAGCGGGAGCGGAGGTGCACAGTGGACCCAGCCCGTCCCAGCGGGGATTCCAGGTGTGCGATTTGTGGCTCCGGAGCTCCTGTATTTCCCTGTTGGCCTGTGAGAACTGGTGAGCAGTCAGAGCCAACCCCTAAGGGCCTTCGCGTCCCTTTCGCTATGGCAACTCCACTTGGAACACTGGCACACGTCAGCAGGTGGCGCCTAGAACCTGATCACGTCACAGAGCGCCTAACCCTCCAGGCACCGCCCAGAGGCTTCCCAGCACCCCTGGGGCGCATGTGCAGTCAAGGAGGCATAAGCAGGGCCTGATGGGCTGTGAGCAACAACTGACTACCGCTAAGAGGCGTCACTCCCCCTCCCGCTAAAGCTGATCCTGTTGGAATGCAAATGCAAGTGCACCTCAGCACACTGGGCAAGGCATAGAAACCCAAATCATCCAGCCACCTCCTGGAGGCTTTGCCTACACGGCGGGCCGCGCATGCGCAGTCCTGCAACATCAGAAGCACACCAGGCTGCTACCTAGCAAGCCAGTGAAGGGCTTCAAGTGGTCTCGGTCAAGTGAGCAGTTGCTTTTTCCAGACTAATAGGATGTCAGTCGCAGGAAAAGGAGCCACAAGGTAGAAAAGGAAGGCCCCAACCTCCTCCCTCATATACACACCTCCTGCACAGAGAAAAGAAGCAGAGGGATTTGGGGACAGAACAGAACAGGGAGACTACAGCTTAGAGGAATGCGGACTCTTGTGCACGAGAGGACTGGGAGAGGCCAGGAGTACAGAGGCTGAGAGCAGAGGGCGAATTGGAGAAGATAACAAGGGCCAGGAAGAGGGAGGGGGGTTCTGAATTCCTCAGAGGAAGGGACGAGATGCGTCGGGAGCTGTGTAGCCTGTGAAGCTCAGATGGAGGAGGAGGAAAATGGGAAGCAGAGGCAGGGGCGAAGAGGCAGAGGCCGGTGGCATGCGTGAGTTGATAGGAGTCTGGAGGCAGGAAGGCTAATGCTAGGAGTGGAAGCAGCAGCAAGGCAGGGGCAAGGAGGGCATGAAGAGACAATCTCAGGGAGTTTGTGGTGAAGCAAATATGAGTGCAGGGGACAAGCCTCAGGAACTCAGCCGCTGATGGAAGTTGGTGGCGAGGAAGGCCAGGATGCTTGCCACGGGGACGGGCGCCGTGCCCCCAAGCCCATGTACCAACGAGACGGAAATAGAGCCAGGGCATTCTGGGGCACAGGCCTCTGCCCCTCGCTGCCCACAGTGCCTTGCTTCAGGGTGTAGACCAGAGGGGTAAAGAATGCCTTCTTTGGTTGGGGTACTTCCTGGGGATAATCCCGTGGTCCTGCCGCATTCACATGTCTCCCTCATTGCATTCCGCCAAGAGTTGTTTGCAATTCAGGTCGCTCAAGCTGCACGGTACAGGGAATGGAAAACAGGTAAGGACAGCAGGGGAAGACACAAGTGCCAATGGGCTGGCCAACATGCAGGGCTGGGCTCCCTAGCCACGCCCACCACAACAATATCAGGCTTGATTCGATCAAGTCGGACCCAGTGCCCTGAAAACCCTTAGCACCTTCCAAGGCACGGTAAACTGGGTGTGCTCGCAAGTGCGTGAGTGTGTCCGTGTTTGGTTGTACGAGTGCGTGTGTGTTCCTGACACCGTACATGGGTGTACTTCCTAAACATAAGTCTGGATATGTGTAAATAGGCATCTGGATGTGGATCCAGGAGGTCCGGTCACAGTGTGTTCTGAGTGAGCATGTGGAGGCTGCGGCGAGTGACAGAGAAAGACAGAGATGGAGAGTGGGCTTGCATGTGAGAAATTTTCTGTCCATGTGCGGTGGCAGGAGTGTGTCCGATATGAAGTTGAACAGATGCAATTCAAAGTGTGTGCACGTATACTTGCTTGCTTGAAATTCCCAGGAAACCATTCATTTGGCAAGGCTGCCTTTAGTGCTGTCTGCTTCTCCAAGGTCTCCAGACATGAGTCCGGGGATGCTAAGCAGCCACTGCTGTTGGCGATCCGCATGACAGTGATGATGACGCCTACGAATAGCATTGCTGGGAGCCAGGGTGCCTTGGCCAACGCAGGGAAGCGTCAGAATGCCCTTTCCCTGGTGTCTGAGCATAGCACCCTGCAGGAGCCTTAAACTTATGGCTGTGAGCCAACGGCCCCCGCATTGCCAGCTCCTGCCTATAGCCATTATGACCCACCGCTACTCGGTAGGAGGAAGGATCTGGCAGAGATGTGGGCCAGAGAGGCCAGGCAAGAGGGCAAACAAGAGTGGAGCGGTCACCTGTGCAGTTAGGAGAACCCAATAACCCCTCACCTGCAGACCTTGAATCTCCATTCTGCTGTCATCGAACAGATGACGTGGATGGGGAGAGAGGTGGCGGATTCAGACACCGGCCACTTGCAGGACTGGCAAGGGCAGAGGAGGTGGGGGAGCTGTCCAACACGGGTTCAGCCAGGATGTGGGATGGAGCGGGAGCGGAGGGTGCACAGTGGACCCAGCCCGTCCCAGCGGGGATTCCAGGTGTGCGATTTGTGGCTCCGGAGCTCCTGTATTTCCCCTGTTGGCCTGTGAGAACTGGTGAGCAGTCAGAGCCAACCCCTAAGGGCCTTCGCGTCCCTTTCGCTATGGCAACTCCACTTGGAACACTGGCACACGTCAGCAGGTGGCGCCTAGAACCTGATCACGTCACAGAGCGCCTAACCCTCCAGGCACCGCCCAGAGGCTTCCCAGCACCCCTGGGGCGCATGTGCAGTCAAGGAGGCATAAGCAGGGCCTGATGGGCTGTGAGCAACAACTGACTACCGCTAAGAGGCGTCACTCCCCCTCCCGCTAAAGCTGATCCTGTTGGAATGCAAATGCAAGTGCACCTCAGCACACTGGGCAAGGCATAGAAACCCAAATCATCCAGCCACCTCCTGGAGGCTTTGCTACACGGCGGGCCGCGCATGCGCAGTCCTGCAACATCAGAAGCACACCAGGCTGCTACCTAGCAAGCCAGTGAAGGGCTTCAAGTGGTCTCGGTCAAGTGAGCAGTTGCTTTTTCCAGACTAATAGGATGTCAGTCGCAGGAAAAGGAGCCACAAGGTAGAAAAGGAAGGCCCCAACCCTCCTCCCTCATATACACACCTCCTGCACAGAGAAAAGAAGCAGAGGGATTTGGGGACAGAACAGAACAGGGAGACTACAGCTTAGAGGAATGCGGACTCTTGTGCACGAGAGGACTGGGAGAGGCCAGGAGTACAGAGGCTGAGAGCAGAGGGCGAATTGGAGAAGATAACAAGGGCCAGGAAGAGGGAGGGGGTTCTGAATTCCTCAGAGGAAGGGACGAGATGCGTCGGGAGCTGTGTAGCCTGTGAAGCTCAGATGGAGGAGGAGGAAAATGGGAAGCAGAGGCAGGGGCGAAGAGGCAGAGGCCCGGTGGCACGCGTGAGTTGATAGGAGTCTGGAGGCAGGAAGGCTAATGCTAGGAGTGGAAGCAGCAGCAAGGCAGGGGCAAGGAGGGCATGAAGAGACAATCTCAGGGAGTTTGTGGTGAAGCAAATATGAGTGCAGGGGACAAGCCTCAGGAACTCAGCCGCTGATGGAAGTTGGTGGCGAGGAAGGCCAGGATGCTTGCCACGGGACGGGCGCCGTGCCCCCAAGCCCATGTACCAACGAGACGGAAATAGAGCCAGGGCATTCTGGGGCACAGGCCTCTGCCCCTCGCTGCCCACAGTGCCTTGCTTCAGGGTGTAGACCAGAGGGGTAAAGAATGCCTTCTTTGGTTGGGGTACTTCCTGGGGATAATCCCGTGGTCCTGCCGCATTCACATGTCTCCCCTCATTGCATTCCGCCAAGAGTTGTTTGCAATTCAGGTCGCTCAAGCTGCACGGTACAGGGAATGAAAACAGGTAAGGACAGCAGGGGAAGACACAAGTGCCAATGGGCTGGCCAACATGCAGGGCTGGGCTCCCTAGCCACGCCCACCACAACAATATCAGGCTTGATTCGATCAAGTCGGACCCAGTGCCGCTGAAAACCCTTAGCACCTTCCAAGGCACGGTAAACTGGGTGTGCTCGCAAGTGCGTGAGTGTGTCCGTGTTTGGTTGTACGAGTGCGTGTGTGTTCCTGACACCGTACATGGGTGTACTTCCTAAACATAGTCTGGATATGTGTAAATAGGCATCTGGATGTGGATCCAGGAGGTCCGGTCACAGTGTGTTCTGAGTGAGCATGTGGAGGCTGCGGCGAGTGACAGAGAAAGACAGAGATGGAGAGTGGGCTTGCATGTGAGAAATTTTCTGTCCATGTGCGGGTGGCAGGAGTGTGTCCGATATGAAGTTGAACAGATGCAATTCAAAGTGTGTGCACGTATACTTGCTTGCTTGAAATTCCCAGGAAACCATTCATTTGGCAAGGCCTGCCTTTAGTGCTGTCTGCTTCTCCAAGGTCTCCAGACATGAGTCCGGGGGATGCTAAGCAGCCACTGCTGTTGGCGATCCGCATGACAGTGATGATGACGCCTACGAATAGCATTGCTGGGAGCCAGGGTGCCTTGGCCAACGCAGGGAAGCGTCAGAATGCCCTTTCCCTGGTGTCTGAGCATAGCACCCTGCAGGAGCCTTAAACTTATGGCTGTGAGCCAACGGCCCCCGCATTGCCAGCTCCTGCCTATAGCCATTATGACCCACCGCTACTCGGTAGGAGGAAGGATCTGGCAGAGATGTGGGCCAGAGAGGCCAGGCAAGAGGGCAAACAAGAGTGGAGCGGTCACCTGTGCAGTTAGGAGAACCCAATAACCCCTCACCTGCAGACCTTGAATCTCCATTCTGCTGTCATCGAACAGATGACGTGGATGGGGAGAGAGGTGGCGGATTCAGACACCGGCCACTTGCAGGACTGGCAAGGGCAGAGGAGGTGGGGGAGCTGTCCAACACGGTTCAGCCAGGATGTGGGATGGAGCGGGAGCGGAGGTGCACAGTGGACCCAGCCCGTCCCAGCGGGGATTCCAGGTGTGCGATTTGTGGCTCCGGAGCTCCTGTATTTCCCTGTTGGCCTGTGAGAACTGGTGAGCAGTCAGAGCCAACCCCTAAGGGCCTTCGCGTCCCTTTCGCTATGGCAACTCCACTTGGAACACTGGCACACGTCAGCAGGTGGCGCCTAGAACCTGATCACGTCACAGAGCGCCTAACCCTCCAGGCACCGCCCAGAGGCTTCCCAGCACCCCTGGGGCGCATGTGCAGTCAAGGAGGCATAAGCAGGGCCTGATGGGCTGTGAGCAACAACTGACTACCGCTAAGAGGCGTCACTCCCCCTCCCGCTAAAGCTGATCCTGTTGGAATGCAAATGCAAGTGCACCTCAGCACACTGGGCAAGGCATAGAAACCCAAATCATCCAGCCACCTCCTGGAGGCTTTGCTACACGGCGGGCCGCGCATGCGCAGTCCTGCAACATCAGAAGCACACCAGGCTGCTACCTAGCAAGCCAGTGAAGGGCTTCAAGTGGTCTCGGTCAAGTGAGCAGTTGCTTTTTCCAGACTAATAGGATGTCAGTCGCAGGAAAAGGAGCCACAAGGTAGAAAAGGAAGGCCCCAACCCTCCTCCCTCATATACACACCTCCTGCACAGAGAAAAGAAGCAGAGGGATTTGGGGACAGAACAGAACAGGGAGACTACAGCTTAGAGGAATGCGGACTCTTGTGCACGAGAGGACTGGGAGAGGCCAGGAGTACAGAGGCTGAGAGCAGAGGGCGAATTGGAGAAGATAACAAGGGCCAGGAAGAGGGAGGGGGTTCTGAATTCCTCAGAGGAAGGGACGAGATGCGTCGGGAGCTGTGTAGCCTGTGAAGCTCAGATGGAGGAGGAGGAAAATGGGAAGCAGAGGCAGGGGCGAAGAGGCAGAGGCCCGGTGGCACGCGTGAGTTGATAGGAGTCTGGAGGCAGGAAGGCTAATGCTAGGAGTGGAGCAGCAGCAAGGCAGGGGCAAGGAGGGCATGAAGAGACAATCTCAGGGAGTTTGTGGTGAAGCAAATATGAGTGCAGGGGACAAGCCTCAGGAACTCAGCCGCTGATGGAAGTTGGTGGCGAGGAAGGCCAGGATGCTTGCCACGGGACGGGCGCCGTGCCCCCAAGCCCATGTACCAACGAGACGGAAATAGAGCCAGGGCATTCTGGGGCACAGGCCTCTGCCCCTCGCTGCCCACAGTGCCTTGCTTCAGGGTGTAGACCAGAGGGGTAAAGAATGCCTTCTTTGGTTGGGGTACTTCCTGGGGATAATCCCGTGGTCCTGCCGCATTCACATGTCTCCCCTCATTGCATTCCGCCAAGAGTTGTTTGCAATTCAGGTCGCTCAAGCTGCACGGTACAGGGAATGGAAAACAGGTAAGGACAGCAGGGGAAGACACAAGTGCCAATGGGCTGGCCAACATGCAGGGCTGGGCTCCCTAGCCACGCCCACCACAACAATATCAGGCTTGATTCGATCAAGTCGGACCCAGTGCCCTGAAAACCCTTAGCACCTTCCAAGGCACGGTAAACTGGGTGTGCTCGCAAGTGCGTGAGTGTGTCCGTGTTTGGTTGTACGAGTGCGTGTGTGTTCCTGACACCGTACATGGGTGTACTTCCTAAACATAAGTCTGGATATGTGTAAATAGGCATCTGGATGTGGATCCAGGAGGTCCGGTCACAGTGTGTTCTGAGTGAGCATGTGGAGGCTGCGGCGAGTGACAGAGAAAGACAGAGATGGAGAGTGGGCTTGCATGTGAGAAATTTTCTGTCCATGTGCGGTGGCAGGAGTGTGTCCGATATGAAGTTGAACAGATGCAATTCAAAGTGTGTGCACGTATACTTGCTTGCTTGAAATTCCCAGGAAACCATTCATTTGGCAAGGCTGCCTTTAGTGCTGTCTGCTTCTCCAAGGTCCTCCAGACATGAGTCCGGGGATGCTAAGCAGCCACTGCTGTTGGCGATCCGCATGACAGTGATGATGACGCCTACGAATAGCATTGCTGGGAGCCAGGGTGCCTTGGCCAACGCAGGGAAGCGTCAGAATGCCCTTTCCCTGGTGTCTGAGCATAGCACCCTGCAGGAGCCTTAAACTTATGGCTGTGAGCCAACGGCCCCCGCATTGCCAGCTCCTGCCTATAGCCATTATGACCCACCGCTACTCGGTAGGAGGAAGGATCTGGCAGAGATGTGGGCCAGAGAGGCCAGGCAAGAGGGCAAACAAGAGTGGAGCGGTCACCTGTGCAGTTAGGAGAACCCAATAACCCTCACCTGCAGACCTTGAATCTCCATTCTGCTGTCATCGAACAGATGACGTGGATGGGGAGAGAGGTGGCGGATTCAGACACCGGCCACTTGCAGGACTGGCAAGGGCAGAGGAGGTGGGGGAGCTGTCCAACACGGGTTCAGCCAGGATGTGGGATGGAGCGGGAGCGGAGGTGCACAGTGGACCCAGCCCGTCCCAGCGGGGATTCCAGGTGTGCGATTTGTGGCTCCGGAGCTCCTGTATTTCCCTGTTGGCCTGTGAGAACTGGTGAGCAGTCAGAGCCAACCCCTAAGGGCCTTCGCGTCCCTTTCGCTATGGCAACTCCACTTGGAACACTGGCACACGTCAGCAGGTGGCGCCTAGAACCTGATCACGTCACAGAGCGCCTAACCCTCCAGGCACCGCCCAGAGGCTTCCCAGCACCCCTGGGGCGCATGTGCAGTCAAGGAGGCATAAGCAGGGGCCTGATGGCTGTGAGCAACAACTGACTACCGCTAAGAGGCGTCACTCCCCCTCCCGCTAAAGCTGATCCTGTTGGAATGCAAATGCAAGTGCACCTCAGCACACTGGGCAAGGCATAGAAACCCAAATCATCCAGCCACCTCCTGGAGGCTTTGCTACACGGCGGGCCGCGCATGCGCAGTCCTGCAACATCAGAAGCACACCAGGCTGCTACCTAGCAAGCCAGTGAAGGGCTTCAAGTGGTCTCGGTCAAGTGAGCAGTTGCTTTTTCCAGACTAATAGGATGTCAGTCGCAGGAAAAGGAGCCACAAGGTAGAAAAGGAAGGCCCCAACCCTCCTCCCTCATATACACACCTCCTGCACAGAGAAAAGAAGCAGAGGGATTTGGGGACAGAACAGAACAGGGAGACTACAGCTTAGAGGAATGCGGACTCTTGTGCACGAGAGGACTGGGAGAGGCCAGGAGTACAGAGGCTGAGAGCAGAGGGCGAATTGGAGAAGATAACAAGGGCCAGGAAGAGGGAGGGGGTTCTGAATTCCTCAGAGGAAGGGACGAGATGCGTCGGGAGCTGTGTAGCCTGTGAAGCTCAGATGGAGAAGGAGGAAAATGGGAAGCAGAGGCAGGGGCGAAGAGGCACAGGCCCGGTGGCACGCGTGAGTTGATAGGAGTCTGGAGGCAGGAAGGCTAATGCTAGGAGTGGAAGCAGCAGCAAGGCAGGGGCAAGGAGGGCATGAAGAGACAATCTCAGGGAGTTTGTGGTGAAGCAAATATGAGTGCAGGGGACAAGCCTCAGGAACTCAGCCGCTGATGGAAGTTGGTGGCGAGGAAGGCCAGGATGCTTGCCACGGGACGGGCGCCGTGCCCCCAAGCCCATGTACCAACGAGACGGAAATAGAGCCAGGGCATTCTGGGGCACAGGCCTCTGCCCCTCGCTGCCCACAGTGCCTTGCTTCAGGGTGTAGACCAGAGGGGTAAAGAATGCCTTCTTTGGTTGGGGTACTTCCTGGGGATAATCCCGTGGTCCTGCCGCATTCACATGTCTCCCCTCATTGCATTCCGCCAAGAGTTGTTTGCAATTCAGGTCGCTCAAGCTGCACGGTACAGGGAATGGAAAACAGGTAAGGACAGCAGGGGAAGACACAAGTGCCAATGGGCTGGCCAACATGCAGGGCTGGGCTCCTAGCCACGCCCACCACAACAATATCAGGCTTGATTCGATCAAGTCGGACCCAGTGCCCTGAAAACCCTTAGCACCTTCCAAGGCACGGTAAACTGGGTGTGCTCGCAAGTGCGTGAGTGTGTCCGTGTTTGGTTGTACGAGTGCGTGTGTGTTCCTGACACCGTACATGGGTGTACTTCCTAAACATAAGTCTGGATATGTGTAAATAGGCATCTGGATGTGGATCCAGGAGGTCCGGTCACAGTGTGTTCTGAGTGAGCATGTGGAGGCTGCGGCGAGTGACAGAGAAAGACAGAGATGGAGAGTGGGCTTGCATGTGAGAAATTTTCTGTCCATGTGCGGTGGCAGGAGTGTGTCCGATATGAAGTTGAACAGATGCAATTCAAAGTGTGTGCACGTATACTTGCTTGCTTGAAATTCCCAGGAAACCATTCATTTGGCAAGGCTGCCTTTAGTGCTGTCTGCTTCTCCAAGGTCTCCAGACATGAGTCCGGGGATGCTAAGCAGCCACTGCTGTTGGCGATCCGCATGACAGTGATGATGACGCCTACGAATAGCATTGCTGGGAGCCAGGGTGCCTTGGCCAACGCAGGGAAGCGTCAGAATGCCCTTTCCCTGGTGTCTGAGCATAGCACCCTGCAGGAGCCTTAAACTTATGGCTGTGAGCCAACGGCCCCCGCATTGCCAGCTCCTGCCTATAGCCATTATGACCCACCGCTACTCGGTAGGAGGAAGGATCTGGCAGAGATGTGGGCCAGAGAGGCCAGGCAAGAGGGCAAACAAGAGTGGAGCGGTCACCTGTGCAGTTAGGAGAAGCCAATAACCCCTCACCTGCAGACCTTGAATCTCCATTCTGCTGTCATCGAACAGATGACGTGGATGGGGAGAGAGGTGGCGGATTCAGACACCGGCCACTTGCAGGACTGGCAAGGGCAGAGGAGGTGGGGGAGCTGTCCAACACGGGTTCAGCCAGGATGTGGGATGGAGCGGGAGCGGAGGTGCACAGTGGACCCAGCCCGTCCCAGCGGGGATTCCAGGTGTGCGATTTGTGGCTCCGGAGCTCCTGTATTTCCCTGTTGGCCTGTGAGAACTGGTGAGCAGTCAGAGCCAACCCCTAAGGGCCTTCGCGTCCCTTTCGCTATGGCAACTCCACTTGGAACACTGGCACACGTCAGCAGGTGGCGCCTAGAACCTGATCACGTCACAGAGCGCCTAACCCTCCAGGCACCGCCCAGAGGCTTCCCAGCACCCTGGGGCGCATGTGCAGTCAAGGAGGCATAAGCAGGGCCTGATGGGCTGTGAGCAACAACTGACTACCGCTAAGAGGCGTCACTCCCCCTCCCGCTAAAGCTGATCCTGTTGGAATGCAAATGCAAGTGCACCTCAGCACACTGGGCAAGGCATAGAAACCCAAATCATCCAGCACCTCCTGGAGGCTTTGCTACACGGCGGGCCGCGCATGCGCAGTCCTGCAACATCAGAAGCACACCAGGCTGCTACCTAGCAAGCCAGTGAAGGGCTTCAAGTGGTCTCGGTCAAGTGAGCAGTTGCTTTTTCCAGACTAATAGGATGTCAGTCGCAGGAAAAGGAGCCACAAGGTAGAAAAGGAAGGCCCCAACCCTCCTCCCTCATATACACACCTCCTGCACAGAGAAAAGAAGCAGAGGGATTTGGGGACAGAACAGAACAGGGAGACTACAGCTTAGAGGAATGCGGACTGTTGTGCACGAGAGGACTGGGAGAGGCCAGGAGTACAGAGGCTGAGAGCAGAGGGCGAATTGGAGAAGATAACAAGGGCCAGGAAGAGGGAGGGGGTTCTGAATTCCTCAGAGGAAGGGACGAGATGCGTCGGGAGCTGTGTAGCCTGTGAAGCTCAGATGGAGGAGGAGGAAAATGGGAAGCAGAGGCAGGGGCGAAGAGGCACAGGCCCGGTGGCACGCGTGAGTTGATAGGAGTCCTGGAGGCAGGAAGGCTAATGCTAGGAGTGGAAGCAGCAGCAAGGCAGGGGCAAGGAGGGCATGAAGAGACAATCTCAGGGAGTTTGTGGTGAAGCAAATATGAGTGCAGGGGACAAGCCTCAGGAACTCAGCCGCTGATGGAAGTTGGTGGCGAGGAAGGCCAGGATGCTTGCCACGGGACGGGCGCCGTGCCCCCAAGCCCATGTACCAACGAGACGGAAATAGAGCCAGGGCATTCTGGGGCACAGGCCTCTGCCCCTCGCTGCCCACAGTGCCTTGCTTCAGGGTGTAGACCAGAGGGGTAAAGAATGCCTTCTTTGGTTGGGGTACTTCCTGGGGATAATCCCGTGGTCCTGCCGCATTCACATGTCTCCCTCATTGCATTCCGCCAAGAGTTGTTTGCAATTCAGGTCGCTCAAGCTGCACGGTACAGGGAATGGAAAACAGGTAAGGACAGCAGGGGAAGACACAAGTGCCAATGGGCTGGCCAACATGCAGGGCTGGGCTCCCTAGCCACGCCCACCACAACAATATCAGGCTTGATTCGATCAAGTCGGACCCAGTGCCCTGAAAACCCTTAGCACCTTCCAAGGCACGGTAAACTGGGTGTGCTCGCAAGTGCGTGAGTGTGTCCGTGTTTGGTTGTACGAGTGCGTGTGTGTTCCTGACACCGTACATGGGGTGTACTTCCTAAACATAAGTCTGGATATGTGTAAATAGGCATCTGGATGTGGATCCAGGAGGTCCGGTCACAGTGTGTTCTGAGTGAGCATGTGGAGGCTGCGGCGAGTGACAGAGAAAGACAGAGATGGAGAGTGGGCTTGCATGTGAGAAATTTTCTGTCCATGTGCGGTGGCAGGAGTGTGTCCGATATGAAGTTGAACAGATGCAATTCAAAGTGTGTGCACGTATACTTGCTTGCTTGAAATTCCCAGGAAACCATTCATTTGGCAAGGCTGCCTTAGTGCTGTCTGCTTCTCCAAGGTCTCCAGACATGAGTCCGGGGATGCTAAGCAGCCACTGCTGTTGGCGATCCGCATGACAGTGATGATGACGCCTACGAATAGCATTGCTGGGAGCCAGGGTGCCTTGGCCAACGCAGGGAAGCGTCAGAATGCCCTTTCCCTGGTGTCTGAGCATAGCACCCTGCAGGAGCCTTAAACTTATGGCTGTGAGCCAACGGCCCCCGCATTGCCAGCTCCTGCCTATAGCCATTATGACCCACCGCTACTCGGTAGGAGGAAGGATCTGGCAGAGATGTGGGCCAGAGAGGCCAGGCAAGAGGGCAAACAAGAGTGGAGCGGTCACCTGTGCAGTTAGGAGAACCCAATAACCCCTCACCTGCAGACCTTGAATCTCCATTCTGCTGTCATCGAACAGATGACGTGGATGGGGAGAGAGGTGGCGGATTCAGACACCGGCCACTTGCAGGACTGGCAAGGGCAGAGGAGGTGGGGGGAGCTGTCCAACACGGGTTCAGCCAGGATGTGGGATGGAGCGGGAGCGGAGGTGCACAGTGGACCCAGCCCGTCCCAGCGGGGATTCCAGGTGTGCGATTTGTGGCTCCGGAGCTCCTGTATTTCCCTGTTGGCCTGTGAGAACTGGTGAGCAGTCAGAGCCAACCCCTAAGGGCCTTCGCGTCCCTTTCGCTATGGCAACTCCACTTGGAACACTGGCACACGTCAGCAGGTGGCGCCTAGAACCTTGATCACGTCACAGAGCGCCTAACCCTCCAGGCACCGCCCAGAGGCTTCCCAGCACCCCTGGGGCGCATGTGCAGTCAAGGAGGCATAAGCAGGGCCTGATGGGCTGTGAGCAACAACTGACTACCGCTAAGAGGCGTCACTCCCCCTCCCGCTAAAGCTGATCCTGTTGGAATGCAAATGCAAGTGCACCTCAGCACACTGGGCAAGGCATAGAAACCCAAATCATCCAGCCACCTCCTGGAGGCTTTGCTACACGGCGGGCCGCGCATGCGCAGTCCTGCAACATCAGAAGCACACCAGGCTGCTACCTAGCAAGCCAGTGAAGGGCTTCAAGTGGTCTCGGTCAAGTGAGCAGTTGCTTTTTCCAGACTAATAGGATGTCAGTCGCAGGAAAAGGAGCCACAAGGTAGAAAAGGAAGGCCCCAACCCTCCTCCCTCATATACACACCTCCTGCACAGAGAAAAGAAGCAGAGGATTTGGGGACAGAACAGAACAGGGAGACTACAGCTTAGAGGAATGCGGACTCTTGTGCACGAGAGGACTGGGAGAGGCCAGGAGTACAGAGGCTGAGAGCAGAGGGCGAATTGGAGAAGATAACAAGGGCCAGGAAGAGGGAGGGGGTTCTGAATTCCTCAGAGGAAGGGACGAGATGCGTCGGGAGCTGTGTAGCCTGTGAAGCTCAGATGGAGGAGGAGGAAAATGGGAAGCAGAGGCAGGGGCGAAGAGGCACAGGCCCGGTGGCACGCGTGAGTTGATAGGAGTCTGGAGGCAGGAAGGCTAATGCTAGGAGTGGAAGCAGCAGCAAGGCAGGGGCAAGGAGGGCATGAAGAGAGAATCTCAGGGAGTTTGTGGTGAAGCAAATATGAGTGCAGGGGACAAGCCTCAGGAACTCAGCCGCTGATGGAAGTTGGTGGCGAGGAAGGCCAGGATGCTTGCCACGGGACGGGCGCCGTGCCCCCAAGCCCATGTACCAACGAGACGGAAATAGAGCCAGGGCATTCTGGGGCACAGGCCTCTGCCCCTCGCTGCCCACAGTGCCTTGCTTCAGGGTGTAGACCAGAGGGGTAAAGAATGCCTTCTTTGGTTGGGGTACTTCCTGGGGATAATCCCGTGGTCCTGCCGCATTCACATGTCTCCCCTCATTGCATTCCGCCAAGAGTTGTTTGCAATTCAGGTCGCTCAAGCTGCACGGTACAGGGAATGGAAAACAGGTAAGGACAGCAGGGAAGACACAAGTGCCAATGGGCTGGCCAACATGCAGGGCTGGGCTCCCTAGCCACGCCACCACAACAATATCAGGCTTGATTCGATCAAGTCGGACCCAGTGCCCTGAAAACCCTTAGCACCTTCCAAGGCACGTAAACTGGGTGTGCTCGCAAGTGCGTGAGTGTGTCCGTGTTTGGTTGTACGAGTGCGTGTGTGTTCCTGACACCGTACATGGGTGTACTTCCTAAACATAAGTCTGGATATGTGTAAATAGGCATCTGGATGTGGATCCAGGAGGTCCGGTCACAGTGTGTTCTGAGTGAGCATGTGGAGGCTGCGGCGAGTGACAGAGAAAGACAGAGATGGAGAGTGGGCTTGCATGTGAGAAATTTTCTGTCCATGTGCGGTGGCAGGAGTGTGTCCGATATGAAGTTGAACAGATGCAATTCAAAGTGTGTGCACGTATACTTGCTTGCTTGAAATTCCAGGAAACCATTCATTTGGCAAGGCTGCCTTTAGTGCTGTCTGCTTCTCCAAGGTCTCCAGACATGAGTCCGGGGATGCTAAGCAGCCACTGCTGTTGGCGATCCGCATGACAGTGATGATGACGCCTACGAATAGCATTGCTGGGAGCCAGGGTGCCTTGGCCAACGCAGGGAAGCGTCAGAATGCCCTTTCCCTGGTGTCTGAGCATAGCACCCTGCAGGAGCCTTAAACTTATGGCTGTGAGCCAACGGCCCCCGCATTGCCAGCTCCTGCCTATAGCCATTATGACCCACCGCTACTCGGTAGGAGG
>NW_025959503.1:0-40178 GCF_023159225.1 Perognathus longimembris pacificus | reverse complement strand
AAATCTTAACTATTCTCTGAGTGTGGATGTGTATGGAAAGTTATGGTGAAGATTTTTGTGCCATTTATGTGCTTTGGTAATACGCTTCCATGTCTGCAGCATATGGGACGTATTCTGAGCTCAGGTACCAAATGTTGGTTTGCAGATTTTTTGGATATTTGTATGTGTCTTTGACTTTGCTGTCAGAATATTTTTCTATGTCAAAGCACAGTATAGTGTGTAGAGTCAACCAGAAGGACACATTTTCATGGAGGTGTGTAAACCTCTCTGGTATTACCAGTGTTCTTGATCGTGTATGACTATGCATGTTTGTGTGTATGAATGAGTGTAACAACCGAGTGATTCCTTGCAACTACAGTAGTGAAGAATGTTAGCCAAACACTCATCAAATGTTGCACATGGGCCTGCCACTGCTATTGCCTCATTCTCACTAGACAAGACAAAGAAATTTCATCATGAGAGAGAAACAATGTTTCAAGGTTGTAAGTGTCTACAGATTATCTGAATTCATATCTGGAATAACTGGAATAATCCCCCTCAATCTTTTCAGAATACCAAACATGAATGCAATAACTTAATATTTGTCTGCAAAACCAACTGAGAAAGGTTATATGATGAATGAAAACTCCTTGTCTGGTCAAGAGGAACCAATTATTGTCCTGCTGCTGACTTCAGTCATGTTGTTGAAGAGTGGGATGCATAGACCAGGCCATGGTTCATTGTCCTCGCTGTTTATAGGTCTGTGGTGAAAAAGAACATCCTAAAGGGATAATGGAGAAGCCATTGGTCAAGATAAGATATTCATGTGGCCTTCAAGGACAAAATATTAGGAGATATATACACAGAAAGAGAGAGAGAGAAAGAGAGAGAGAGGAGATAAATGTGTGTTTCTATGTGGCTAGTCAAGAACATAAAATCTCCTCATGGGCATATCTCCAGTCACAAAATTCTTTCCGTTAGGCCTAAACTTCTAGTTTCTACCACTTCCTACTAGTAGAGTACTTTGAGTTATAAATGTATGGAAGTACAAATTCATATAGGAAATTGGGCTCTCATGCTTCATCATGAAGGTGAGATGAAGAGACATGAATTGGTAGGCAAAGGCAGGCACCAGTAGTGGTCAACAGGAAGAATGAGTAAAGCAAAACAAAGAAGGCCAGTTGAAAAGAAAGAGAAACATGGAAATTGACTTAGAGAGCACAGGGAAGCTGAAAGCAGAAGACAATAAATGCACTAAAACCAAATAGCACATAACAAAGAAGACAACACAAAACAGAAACCAGATGTTCAGCCATAATTTTAATTTCTCCCATGTAATCATTAGCAATAACACCTGGATAAACAACCATGCCTTTCATAGTCCAGCTGGACCTGCTCAACACCAACCCTACTGTCCCATGAGGCAAAGGCTTGACAAACTATCATTTAGCCCCTGTCTGATCTTAAATAACTTATCTGTCCTTACCCCAGAAGTAGGAAGCTTCCTCCAGGCTTTAGTTGCACATTCATTAATTTGTCCATAAGCAATTTCTGGGCAATTAATTTGTTGTTGAACATCAGAATATCTACCTGCAACCACCAGCATGTCATAGGCTAGAGATATGTTGCTGCGGTTATTGTATTTTGCCACCTCATCAGACCTTTCCATCCATTCTGCAGTCTATAACAAATAATATCCCCCATTGAGGCAAGCCTGAGCAATTGTCTTCCAATCCTCTGGGCACAATATCTGGTGAGCCAAACTATCAATCAAGGATAACGTGAAAGGAGCAGTTGCCCCATATATCATAGTAGAACTCATAATTTCTTTCAATTCCTTAAAACGTGAAATACCATATTACCGGTTGCTTTCGTTTTCTAAGACAGGAAAAAGTTGGAAATACCCTCCCTTTTCTCCGTTGCAGTCAATATAGCCTTTTGACCTGCAGACATAGGTGGAGGAGTCTGAATTAGGAGCAGTGGGCATTTACCTTCCCCATTTATCACAGGGCTGGGCATGGCTCGGTGCCCTGGAGGGTCTTTGTCTTTGTTACACAGAGTGTCAAAAGACTAACACTGAATTTTATACTTCTAACACTCTCACACTCTGATGGACAGCCCTGTTCCACTGCAATTGATACACAGATTTGCTTATTGTTCTTCTCACACAATAATTTTATAGAAACAATTTCAATCTGGTGATCAGTATCCAGACTCTTTCTAATCATTTTCCAAACAGAAAATGTCAATGTTTTCCTCTAATTTTTATGTTTCTTTTTAATTCTCGGGTAAACTTTTGCCATACCCCAAGTCCACTGTTCCTTCCTCCAGGAACCAGGGGCAGAGATTCTGTACAACTTCCTCTAGCCCCTTTGAACTAATCTTACAGCTCTTTTTCCTCAGGATGGTCCTATGTGCCCTCAGAAACACTCGTGTTTCGCACTCATTTTACATCTCCTTCCTTTTTCCTTTTACTTATTCTTTTTCTCTTTCTATTTCCTTCACTTCAGCCCCCCCACCCCCACCACCGCTACTACACTTCTTGGTCCCTTTACCTGCTTGCTTCTCTGTGCGAGAAGTCCTTGCGATGATTTCCTCTGGTCCTTGTTCGGGCAACAGTTGCCGGGCGTCAGCCACAGCTTAAGCAAGGATTCCAAGTGGCAAGGGGATTGATGATGAAGGAGACACAGAGAGGCTGATGACACAACTCTGTTTATATCAGCAAACCCTTTAGTTTCATACATCTTCTATATTTCTCATAAGTTTGCATAAGTGTCTTATATTTTGCAGGTGGTGGGTCTGCTGTCACCCTCCATCCAAGCTAGTTTAGGTACTTGCTGTGGTTTTCAGGTAGGAGTTGGTTGTTCTCTGTAACGGGGTGTTGCTAGTCAGTCTGTCTGGGAACCGTGCTTTCTCCCAGTCTGTTTGCAGAGGTGCGTTTTCGGCTCACTAGGAGCTTCTCTCTGCTTTTTATTTTATTTTTATCTTTTAGAAACTCCTACATCCACCTAAGCTGCAGATCTGCAGGGGGGCAGGCCTACCTCTTGCTGTGTTTTTCATCCCAGTTATGATCTACCAGCTCACCAGTGTAAGACTGCCTGGCAAAATAACTGAAACAACAGCAATAAAGCTCAACACACACTCACAACAGAGGAAGTTGACAGGGGAATGGCTCCAGAGCACATTCCTGCTCATGTCCACAAGATTACAGCAACAGAGTTTGTTTCCCAGAGTGCTAAGCTATTGCTAGGAAGTTATGACCTCGTTTTCCACTGGGTGACACAAGAGAGCCACAGAAATTAG
This sequence comes from Perognathus longimembris pacificus, assembly GCF_023159225.1. Lineage (NCBI taxonomy): Eukaryota > Metazoa > Chordata > Mammalia > Rodentia > Heteromyidae > Perognathus > Perognathus longimembris. The sequence goes on along the minus strand of NW_025959503.1, from coordinate 36,896 downwards.
CAATGCTTTTGCTGTGGTTTATGGTTGTTTTGTCCCTGAGACTCATTTCAGGGTAAGCACCAAAAACAAGCCATAAGGAGAACTGTGGCTCAAGTGGGAGAGCATTAGCCTTGAGCACAAAAGTTCAGAAACAGCACACAGATGTTGAATTCAAGCCCCAAGTCTGCCATATGTACCCAAAAAAAGATCACAAATAAATATCAGGATGCATTTTAGTGGATAGAAAATGGCATGGTGATTTTTACAAATTTATTAACTGCTACTTTATACAAAATTTCTTTAAACTCAGTGCCTCTGGATAAGCATCTTGATAACTACATCCTTTAGGATGCAGTTTGAAATTTTAAACATGTGTGATCTCCAGTTTTTCTAACTGTCTCTAACCAGGACACATACTTACAACAAAATACTCTATCTCCTCCATTAACTTAACAAGTGTAGCCAAGAACCACGAGGATATGAACAAGGCTGAGAAAAAGCAAATTTTCAAGTATTGTTTGTAAGCATCATAAATACGTGAGTCATATGCCACCATACCACTGTATGAGTCAATGTCTCACAAACCTTTTCCCAGGTTATCTTCCATTTTTTTCTTGATCAAAACGGAGTTGTGGGGACTGGGGATATGGCCTGGTGGCAAGAGTGTTTGCCTTGTATACATGAGGCCTTGGGGTCGATTCCTCAGCACCACATATACAGAAAATGGCCAGAAGGGGCGCTATGGCTCAATTGGCAGAGTGCTATCCTTGAGCAAAAAGAAGCCAGGGGCAGTGCTCAGGCCCTGCGTTCACGGCCTATTACTGGCCAAAAAAAAAAAAAAACCAAAATGGAGTTGTGCTCACACTAGCAGTTATAGAACGCATGTTTCTTGTATAATATTTGCAAGTTTGATCAGGATTTTGAAATGAAAAGTACACCATAAATTTATTTCATTTAATACGTTAGCTGATTTAGAGAAGACCTTTAGATAAAACATTTAGTAATAGTAGTAAAGCCAGCACCTCTCAAAGAATATTTGATCAATAGATCATCAACCATTGTTTGATCAAATCAAGGCCAAATTTCCTCGGTAAGGGATCACCTTGTCACATCCCTGATCTCAGTCAATATCCATCCTATCCATATCAACTAGCTCCGAAAGGATAAATTGTTGGGGATTCATTTTGGCCTTAAGGGGGAAGGGCGAGGAGAACGCTCCCGAGACGCCGCCTTCCTCCAGCCCTGGGACAGTGTGGAAGTGAGCCACACCTATCTCCTTCTGGGTCCGGAACTAGAATGGGTAGCTTTGAGACCATCCCCCACCTCGTGCCAGTGAGCACGTGTGCTCTCCTTTTGCGTGCTTTGCTCAGAGGGCAGTACTATGGGAAGTGACGCTAGTCCATGAGGGAGGTCCTTGGGAGCTGCCCTTGGATGGACAAGCTCGCCATCCTATCGCCAGCTCAGGCTCAATCCTTGTCATCACTACTATATTACTGTGAGCCCCTCCTGATTAAATTGGATTGCTCTCTGAAGCGTCTCCGAGGTCCGTCTGCACCTGGCTTCCTTGGTGGGTAAGGAGGGAGGAAAAGGGGATATCGTTCAGCCACATGCACCTTAGTCTAGCCCGTATCCCTTTGCTCCACCTTGGCTGCCCGCTGGTCAGGTGCCCAGAGGAGAGAGTGAAAAGGGGAGCACTGATAAGGGAGCAAGCTCCCCACACCAGGGGAGGTAAATCTAGTGCAGCAACAAATGACAGCTTTTGTAGCTGAAGCATATACTCATTGTCATCTAGCAGGAAAGAACTGCAGTTGAGATCTCAGCCAATATATTTGATTATATGGCACCCGTGCTAGGAACTACGCCATACTCTCCGATGGTTACCATTCAATATTGTGTAATTTTGCTATTTCACACTCTAAACCTAAATCAATGAATCTTCAAAGAAATACACAAACATCCCACATACATATACACACTATTTTGTTAACCAGTGCCTTGATCTATGTAAATTCAATAATCATCCTTTGTTGTTGTTGTTTTTCAAATTTTTATTATCAAAATGATATATAGAGTGGTTACAGTTTCATAAGTTAGGCATTGGATACATTTCTTGTACTGTTTGTTACCTTGGCCCTCATACTTTCCCCCTTTCTCCTTTCCCTCCCCCCCCAATGAGGTGATCAGTTCACTTACACCAAACAGTTTGCCAAGTATTGCTTTTGCAGTTGTTTGATTTTTTTTTACCCTGTGTCTCTCAATTTTGGTATTCCTTTCCAATTTCCTAGTTCTAATGCCAGTATACGTGGTTTCCATTGTACTCAGATAAGATTACAGAGATACTGTAGGTACAACCAAAGGAACGTGATACAAGAACATCATCAATAATCAAAGGTACATATACAGATGGGACGTTGAAAGTAGTTACAACTGTGATATAACAATCGTTTCCGTAAGATGGAGTTCAATTCACTTAGCATCATCTTATGTGTTCATAAGGGTATAGCTATTGGGCTCTTGTGATCCTCTGCTATGACTTGCCTAAACCTGTACTAATTATTCCCAATAAGGGAGACCATAGAGTCCATGTTTCTTAAGGTCTGGCTCACTTCACTTAGTATAATTGTTTTTCCAAGTCCTTCCATTTCCTTACAAATGGGACAATGTCATTCTTTCTGATACAGGCATACAATTCCATTGCGTATATGTACCACATTTTCCTGATCCATTCGTCTACTGAGGGGCATCTGGGTTGGTTCCAGATTCTAGCTATGACAAATTGCGCTGTGATGAACATTGTTGTGCTGGTGGCCTTAATGTGATTTTGTTTGGTTTTTGGGGCTGCTGGGTCATGGGGGAGCTCTATATTTCGCCTTCTGAGGAATCTCCATACTTCTTGCCAGAGTGGCTGACCCAGTTTACATTCCCACCAACAATGAAGTAGGCTTCCCTTTTGGCCACATCCCCTCCAACAATTGTTATTGTTAGTTTTCTTGATATATAACATTCTTACTGGGGTGAGATGGAATCTCTATGTTGCTTTGATTTGCATTTCTTTTATGGCCAGTGATGTAGAGCACTTTTGCATATGTCTCTTGGCCATTCTCAAATCCTCATCAGAGAAGCCTCTTTGTAAATCTTTAACCCACTTGATGAGGGGGCTATTGGTTCTTTGCGGTTTTGTTTTGGAGGAAGGTAATTTTTTTAGTTCTGCATTTATTTGAGATATGAGGCCTTTGTCTGTTAAATGGCCGGTAAAGATCTTCTCCCAGTCTGTGGGCTTTCTGTTTATCTTGCGAGCTATGAACTTTGCCGTGCAGAAGCTCTGCAGTTTGATGCAGTCTCATTTGCCCAACCTTTCTTTGATTTGTAGCCTTTCTGGGTCTTTGTAAAGGAAGTACCGTCCTGCGCCAAGGAGCCCAAGTGTTTCTCCTAGTCCTTCCTTTAGTGTTTTCAGGGTGTTTGATTTGTTTCGACGTCTTTAATCCATTTAGAATTGATTTTGGTGCAGGGTGATATATAAGGATCTAGTTTTAGTTTGTTGTATGTGTTGAGCCAGTTTTGCCAGCACCATTTGTTAAAGAGGCTATCTTTCTTCCAAACTATTGTTTTAGCCCCTTTATCAAAGATTAAGTAGGCATAGTTCTGTGGGTTCATTTCTGGGTATTCAATTCTGTTCCATTGGTCTTCAGGGCAATTCGGTGCCAATACCAAGCTTTTTTTTATTACTATAGCTTTATAATACAGCTTGAAGTTGGGTATTGTAATTCCTCCAGCACTGTTCTTTCTGCTTAGGATTTTTTTTTTTTGCTATTGTTGGTCTTTTATGGTTCCATATGAATTTCTGGATTGCTTCCTCTATTTCATTAAAAAGTGGTGTTGGGATATTAATGGGTATTGCCTTGAATTTGTAGATAGCCTTTGGCAATATTGCCATTTTGATTATATTAATCCTCCCAATCCAGGAGCATGGGAGGTTTTTCCATTTCCTTAGTTCGGACGTAATTTCGTTTTTCAAGCTTTTAAAATTCTCCTCAAAGAGGTCTTTCACTTCTTTGGTTAACGTTATTTCTAGGTATTTTTTGTTTTGGGGGGCTATTGCAATAGGAGTTGCTTTCCTGATTTCCGCCTAGGTTTTCAGGTCATTAGCACAGAGAAAGGCCGTTGATTCCTGAGGATTTATTTTATACCCTGCAACTCTGCCAAAGTTTTGGATCAGCTCTAGTAGCTTGGGGGTAGAATCTATGGGATTCTTTAGGTATAGGATCATGGATCATATCATCTGCGAAGAGAGAAGGTTTAACTTCATCTTTTCCTTTTTGGATCCCCTTTATATTTCCTTCTTGCCTAATGGTAGATATTTTGAATGGTTATATCTTCCTGTAGGAGATATCCCTTTACTAGTATGTAGTAACCTTCTTTGTCTCTTCTTACCTTTTTTAATTTGAAATCAATTTTCTCTGATACTAGGATTGCAACTCCAGCCTGCTTATGGGGGCCATTTGCTTGATAGATTAGTTTCCAGCCTTTCACTCTTAGAAGATGTTTACTTTTGCTGGATAGATGTGTCTCTTGGAGGCAGCACAAAGATGGATCTTGATTTTTGATCCAACTTATGAGCCTATGTTGTTTGATTGGAGGATAAAGTCCATTAATGTTGAGAGTTAGAATTGGAGATGATCGTTTGTTCCTTTCATTGTCACTATCTTGTTAAAAGCTGTGTCTTCCCATTTCTTGATCTGATGTTTACTATTTAGGGTGCATTTCTCTGTCTGTATTGGGATCTTGATTATTTTCCCCGTATAGTACATCTTTAAGGATTTTTTGCAAAGCTCGTTTGGTGGAGATATATTGTTTCAGTTTTTCCTTACTATGGAAGACTTTTATTTGACCTTCGGCTATGAATGAGAATTTGGCTGGGTACAGTATCCTTGGTCGGTGGTTATTTTTATTTTGTGTTTGGTAGACCTCATTCCAGGCTCTCCTTGTTTTCATGGTCTCTGCTGAGAAGCCTGGGGTAATTCTGATTGCTTTTCATTTATATGTGATTGTTTTCGTCTCCCTAACAGCTTTAAGGATTCTTTCCTTTGACTCTACTGATCCTGTTTTGATCACAATGTGTCGGTGGGATGTCGTATTCTGGTCCGCTCGGTTTGGGGTTCTAAATGCTTCTTGTGTCTGTATAGGCCTTTCCTTCTTGATATTTGGGAAGTTTTCAGCTAATATTCTGTTAAATAGGTTGCCTATCCCACTAACTTCTTTCTCCAAGTTTTCCCCAATACCTATTATCCTTAAATTGGGCTTCCTGATCGTGTCTTCAATCTCCTGCAGTGATCTGTAGTGATCTGTTTTGTTGATTGGACTAGACTTGTATTGATTTTTGATCTTTCTCCATAGATTCTAGGGAATCTTCAGCTCCTGAGATTTGATCCTCTGCTTTGGTTATTCGGGACTCTAGGCTAGCCACTTGATTTCGAATCTCTTTTTGTTCTGACTGGTCTTTCCTGATAATTTCCATGTCATTTCTTAGGCCCAGTATGGACTTCTTTACTTCATTAACTTCATTAATTTGGTTTTAGTGTTGTCTCTCACATCTTTAAGATGGGTAGCTCTTGAAGTTCATTTATCTTTCTGTTTGCGGATACTATGACATTCTCCATTTATTTTTGCTTTGCCTCCTCATGCTCTAGAATAATTGACTGAAGAGATTCAAACTTTTCATTTATCATGTTTATCAGTAGACTTTGTAGAGAATTTTGGGGGTTCTCTTCTATGTCTTTAATTGACTGCTCTGCTTCCTGCTTGCTTTGAGTGGGGGCTAAGACTTCATTGTTTGCCATTTTTCTTGTGTTCCTTCTGCCCAATTGGATTGGGAATGCCAGCCTACCGGCAACTGTGAGCACCGTTTAAGACCCAAGCAGACCTTACCAGGCACGGTTGTGTAAATCTTTGAAGTTCACAATTAAATACACATACCTTTCAAACCTGTGTATAAAATTAGATTAGGCATTCCTAAAGACTACAATTTCAATATAACAACCAATCCTGAGCCCTGTATTCAGTAGTTACTTATTTACTGTTACAACCCTATGAGCAATTCTTGTTCTTATATGAAGTTCCTTTTGTACTGGCTTTCTCTATGAACCACTTTGTTTCACTCGAATTAAGCAGGGATACCCTCGATCCAATAACCAGGCGTCAATGGGATCTGGAGGACCTAGTATTAAGTCAGGAGGGTAAGTTAGAGGTAATAAAGAAACTAGAGTAAAATGTATGGGGGGGTGATGATTTTGGTTTAGTTTAAGTGATGTGGAAATGTGGAGGAGAGTAGAATCAGTAGAAACAACAAGGTTAAAATGGTAGACAGGGGAGAATTAGCAGTAAAGAGTGGAGATGTTATTCATAGGAAAGTAATTTTTAAAGAAAGAGAATACATACAGAGAAATAAAGAGAGAACCTGGAAGACAGATGCACATAACTGAGAAAAGTTATTTAAAAAATAAAATAAAAAGGAAAACCAGAAAAAGAAAGAAGAAAAAAATGATCAACTACAACAACACCAACAAAATGATAGAAGCAACAGGTGAAAATGAGAAACAAAAACAAACCAATGATGTTTCAGAAATGTAAATATAAGAAAAAAAATAAAAATGAAAGCCTACAAATCTTTTAGGACAAAAAACAAGTGTTCCTTGTTTGGATGGACTTTCTACTGCCTTTGGTTTCCTTGAGATGGTCTGCAGTCTCTTTTGCCACTTGGCTGGTTTGACGTGCCTTCAGTTTTTAGGGGTGGATCTTTTCTGACCCTCCTCCCCTGTTGGTGCAATCTTGGGTCTCTGTGGTTCCCACAGGTTGCAGATAAATCTTGAGCGTGCTCTGTAGGTGGGGATGTGAGCGGTCTCGGAAGCCTTGGCTCCTCCTGTCTGCTGTGGGGCCACTGCCTTTAGTGCCTGGCTTTGAATAGGCTATGGACTCAGCAGGGCGGGGCGACTCTGGCCTGGTTTACTGGGCTGAGTCTTGGGGAGGTTCCACCATCCTGGGTGGGGCAGCCTTCTGGGCAGAGCTGGTTATGGAATTCAGCTCTGTTTCGGGCTGGGAATGGGCATCTAAATGGGACCGATTATCTGTCTCGGGAAGTTAGTTCTCCCATTTGGCAGATCCATGCCGCCGATAGCTGCTTGCCGATTTTGCTTTTTAATTTAGGAATTCCGGTGAGCAGGGCAGGCACCTCTAGCCGGGCGAGGCCCAGGACATGCCTCTCACCGGGGCAGGGGGCATTGTCCTGGGCGGAGCTGGCTCTCACTAATTGGTCCCTCTTGCCCTTCTCAAAGATGGCTGCTTTTTCCTCGCTTTCCCCAGGCAGGCTCTAGCTCCAGTCTGGTCTGACGCTTTGCCAGTGTCAAAGATGGTGCTTTGCTCTCGAAGAGCTGCTCTTTGGGCGCGAGGGAGCCTGTCTTTCGTGGGAGTACTCACACTGTCTCTGAGATTTCAGCCCGTCTGTGCTCAGCCTGCGATCTGTATGTATGGTGCCCCCTGGAGAATTTCTCCCTGGTCTCCATTGAGCTGCGCGGGGTGCGCAGCGTGGTGCCGGTGCCCGCACTATTGTGGCATTGGGACTCCGCCCAGAGCTCCAATCTGTGATTTCAGACCAGCTAAGTTGATTTTTTCCTTCCTGGCTGGAATCCCTGTATTGTTAGAAGTTATTTGAGCTATCTATCTAGCGGTAAAAGTTTCTCTGGGGTGGGAAAACTGCGCTGTTTGAAGGAGCTTAGCTAGGGCACTGTTGCTTCTCCGCCATCTTCTCCCAATCTCACATTGGAACTTTGATTACTCATTAACTCTGCCATTTTGTCAACTCCTCCAATATGCTTACAAGTATCAAGTGCCTACTTCCTGGTCTCCTTTTCATCTCAGTGCCAGAGTTTCATAAAACAAAAACTATATATAGTGTAAGTACATTATGCACATTTATGTCTTCTTAACTTTAGTAATGCAACTAATATGGCCCTCATTATTTGAACATTGGCTTTTTAAAAATAAAAATTTATTATTTTTTTATTGTCAAACAGAAGTACAGAGAGGTTTCGGTTTCATATGTTAGGCATTGGATACATTTCTTTTTTTAAAAAAGAATAAGGAAAAGATTTAACAGTGATCAATGTAATGCAACCACCTCACACCTATATGTTAAAATATCTTATGTTAGGGATTGCCTCAGAAAACTTAAATTACGGTCAATTATTTATCAAGATTTCTCATGTCAAGTTAGAGGGATAGATTCATATTCAGGTTTTGCAGCTATTGACTGTAAAATTGCTATTTATTTTTATACTTTTTAGGATGAAAGTTATATAGTTGATAAAAAGAATGTTCATCCAGTGTGTACATAAATAAACGTTGCTATGTAAATATTCATAACAACCTGTATTCTCTAATTCCATGTGCAAATTTATGTCACCTTTAAATTGAATAAAAAGGAACATTTAGATAATTAGAACACAAAGATTCTGAGAAAAAAATTTTCTTTAACTAACACATCCTTGATGATTACATGGCAAGTAATAGAGACAAAATTTCATTTATAAGATTTGAATGATTGCCCTAATAGTAAACATTTCTGTGCTTTATTCATACATTTCATTTGACCGCAAAAAATGTCAATGATGGGGCCAGTCTAAAAGCCCAGGTGACTCTATCTTGACCCCAACTTAGAATGAACTCGGAGTGACCCTGGCTGATGTCGTTTTGCTGGAATTCATCACAAACCAGAAAACCAAGCACGAGGAACTGTCTGAATTGGGAATGACAATCATTTCCCGACACCTGGGCTGGCTCTTCGCTGCAGAGTAACAATAGGTAATTTCTAAACTAATTAACAGTCAACTAAGTGACAGCAAACAGAGCCTTGGTGAAATTCTCCTAGTATGAGCCAATTGTGACCAAAGGTCAGGCCTAGCCCTGTGCTTTGTGGGATTTCCCTATAAAATTAGCCTGTAAGAGATTGGGTCAGCACGCTACTACTCAGGAGTAGCCCTGGCCGGCCTATCAGTTGTTTCTTGATGCTTGGCACAAAATAAAGCTTTACTTCACTTTTCCATTTATTCAGACTCGTTCCTTTGTTCACCGGCTTAACAGTTAATATGTTGGTTAAAATAATTCAGCATTTTTCTACTACAGAGAAATATTCAAAACTGGTTTGAAAAATAAAAAGTCAATGTTTCCCTTGAAATCAGCTGACTGTGTGAGAAAAATCAGAACCATCAGAGATTGTGTTCAGAGGGGACAGGGTCTGCGGGAGGCATGAAATGGGGGAAACCCAAAGTTGGCAACATGGGATGTGAACTGCCTTCACCTTAGGCCAGTGTGCTGGGTAAATGTCATAGTTCTCTGCATGGAGGCTGGATGCAGCCAAAATGTAATCCACATAAAGGTTACTGTCATCATCCTGTTGGCAGTGGAAGAGTCAGAGGAGGAAGACTTCTCTTGGGAAGAAACCTGTTGCCCACCCAAATTATATGCAAACACACTGAAAAACTAGACTTCACCACAGGCCTCAAATCTTGAAAAAAGCCCAGCGTTTTACCACCTTCCTGCTCATTTCAAGTTCTTCAAAGTAATTATGGTACATTTTGCACCCAGGGAGCATAACTGGACTTGGAAGGGTCACCATGAGCTTTTCATATACCACTTATTTCCATAACACGGAGTTCATTTCATTTAACATTATCTTATGCATTCATAGGGCATAGCTATTGTGCTGTGTGCTCTTCTGTTATGTCTATCACATATATACAAATCATTCCCTATGAGGGAAACCATAGGGTTTATGTTTCTTTAGGTCTGGGTTAGTTCACTTAGTATGATTTTTTTCTAAGTCCTTCCAGTTCCATATGAGTGCAGCAATATCATTATTTCTGATAGATGCATAGAATTCCATTGTGTATATGCACCACAATTCCTTGATCCACAGACATCAGCTGAGGGGCATCTGGTTTGGTTCCCTATTTCAGCAATGACAAATTGTGCTGTGACAAAAATAGTTGTGCTGGTGGCTTTTGTGTGGTCTTGCTTGTGATCTTTTGGTTAGTGCCCGAAAGTGGGGCTGGTAGGGTGTAAGGGAGATCTAAAGACAGACATTCTTGAAAAGAATCAAGAGCAAAGAGAAAACAGCCCACCAAAAGAACTGCAAGAGATGGTTACTTGTCAGAATCACAAACAGATGGCAACTCTGGGGCTCTAAAGAACACAGATGAAAAAATCATGTAGAATTATTCAAAGTTGTGAGGAGGACAAAACAATGCAAGTACTCAAGAACACATCAAATAGATTGTATACTTACAGTGGGATACTATGCAGCCTAACCAGGGAAGGAACTTCCTATACCAAGAATAATGGCATGGACAATGTCAATAGAAAGTGTATCTGCTTGTCTGTGAATTTACAACTGGTGCTATTTTGCTACATAAAAGACACACATAGGAAAAATCCTGTACAGTTTCACTGACGTGGTATAACTTTTTAATGGAACTGGCAGACACAGAAGGCAGATGAATGTTGCCAGGGATTGTGAGAAAAGCCAAGGAACACATTGCACAGAAAGTGTTAATACATTTAACAGTGGTGAACAGAAACACTTAGAATTAAGATTCAGATGATAAATCCTAGGTGTTTTGACTGGAGTCAGCATATAGAGAAGGAAAAATAGCCGAAATACATAAAGGATAGAATAACACGATGGGAGAACTTGAAAGAGAAATTTACAAAATAACAAGAGTAAGTTAAGAAAGAAATGAGACAAGGCTATGGGAACGGGAAGATTTACAAACAAATTTACAGAATACACAAGTGAAAACTTGGAATAGGTTAGATGGGAAAATTTCTGATGACAAAGGTAGAGTAGAAGAAGAGCAGAATTAAGGAATGAATATGAATAATTGCTCAGTCAAAATATATAGAAAAGGAAACAGCTGAAGATGTATGTATTGAAGTAACAGAGGAAGGAATATCAGAGGAATAGATAATTGGAAGAGGAAATATTGAAAGTATGAAGGTCAGAGAAAAGAATAAGTGATAAGAAAAGCCAAAAAGAAGAAAGGGAGCAGGTACCATTATACATAATGATAGGGAAAGAGGGATATAGCATTGAAAAATGAGATGGAGAATATTACCATGTGTGTAGGATACAGAAGAGCAAATTTGAGGAAGATATGCAGATAGGAATAGGGGAGTGATCTGTGATGACATACAGCAAGCAAAGAATCAAGAGGAAAAAAAGCCCTATGAGAAACATGTTATTTTTCCTTCTCAGAAAAAAAAATCAAGGAAAAGCACAGTAAAGGAGTCCTCAGTAGGCAATACCCATATGAAAAGCAAAGAATATGCTAGAGAGGTCTGCACAATTAATTTAATTCCAGCACTTGAAACGCTAAAAATGGGGTGTTCTAGGTTTGAGTCAGTATGCAACTTCAGAATCAAGTGATGGAATATCAGTTCTCAGGAAATTTACAAAGAAAGACGATAACAATCACAGTTTTCCTCCACCAAACTAGATTCTTATTTTGCATACACTATACATTCCTATAATATATAGAAGAAGGGGACTCAAGTGAAATGTGTGTGAGAAAATCTTTGCCATAGGGTCACAGAGCACCATAAATGGCAGAGACTCACAAGGAGACTTAGACAAGACAGGGAACAGGTAGCATGATGACTTCCAGACAAATGTAGAAACATTTTCTCCAATAGAGGCACAAGTGCTCTGCAGCTCCTGTTCAGAAACATGGATCTTGATGCCAAGCTTGGGGGTAAACTCTGGGACCCACAGGGACTGTAGGAGTGTGGTCATATCAGCATGGTCCCGAGACCCTGTCAGGACCCTTTGCTACTTGAGAGGCAGAGATGAGGGAAGAAGTTTCATGCCCAGGTTGGACATGAAAGTTCCTGAGACAATATTCCAATTAAAGACTGAGTAAAGTGTGGGTACCTATTCTCCAGGATCCAGAGAAGAACAATGGCTGGGTGCATTGGAATACACCAGTCATCTCCAGCCACAACGAAAGCATAAGTAGGGAGGTAACAGCCTGGACCAGCCTGGTCTATATTCAAAATCTACCTTCAAAATGAACAAAGGAAAGAGGGCTTCATGTTTGATTCAAGCACTAAATCATTTGTGCCCTGGAGTTGAATTCCAAGTTTCTGTAAGCACTCTGTAACCAGTTTCTGTAAACACTCTTTTTGAATCATGTACACCTATTGTTGTGCATGCTAGAATTTGCGCCCTACTGTGGTCCATGCTGGTGTGCATGTACAGAATGCTGCACATGCACCTATTTATGCATCTTTGGGTAAGGATTGGCCTCCTAGTGCATGTGGGCCTTCTTGTACACATTCACGTGTATATCCTCATGTCATGGGCCTCTGTGTGCAAGAAGGCATGCTGTTGTTTGTGGGCCTCATGGTGTACATAGCTTGCTGGTGTTCATGCACATGATAGCTTAACTTTTTGTTTGAGTGTGGGTTTTCATCTAATTTTCATTTATTTATATTCCTTTAGTCCGTGTGCATGGAGGGGGGGGCGTTAAGCTGGTATTAGGGCAGTCCTGTTCATGTTTTGTGCAGAAGCCTTCGATATATGCGGCACACTTGCTGTGCCATAAGTGTCCACAGGGTGGACTCCAAGCCTACCCAGTACTGCAGGGCAAAGAATCCTGCACATCCTACAGTCCACAGGCTTGGCCTACAGTATGTTGGCTTTCTTTCTAAGTGTACCCATGCCATTTTGCTTGGGGGCCTTTTGAAACACATAGGCAGGGTCGTGCATCCTCACAGGCCAGCTGCTTCCATTTGTACGTATGCTTATTGGTATATACGATCCTACTTTAATCATGCACCACCTAGACTTCTTTTGCCTTATGCAGTTTATGCACTTGACAGTGTGTGAGAAATTTCTGGTGCGTGTGTGCCCACTGAAGCACATGGGCAACTGCAGTGCATGTGCCAACTAAATTCCATGCATCTCATAGAATGCAAAGGCCCTCTGGTGTGCATACACCTACTCATTCAGCTTAACCGGTTGGTGCACATGAGATTCTTGGTGCCTGTGCCCCTGCCAATATGTGTTTGGTAAACGTGACCCTCAGCTGTTCAACGGTGTTCTAGTGCGTGTTGTTTGTATGTGTCTGCTCCTGCACGTGTCCACGTGTTGGCTGTTAAATGTGACTCGAGGTCCTCCTTGTGTCCATTAGTTTGCTTTCTGGTGCACAAGTACCTTGGATTGTGTGTGTGAATGCTATTCTCTGTACACCTGCTCCTTTGTGCAGGCATGCTGCTGCAAATGTGCTTTCCATTTCTGGTGGGCATGCATCTGATATTTTGTTTTTTATTGTGCTTGTGTGTTGTTATTTAGGGCAGTCCAGTTTACTTTTTGTGCTGAAAATTGAGGTACACAGAGTCATGCTGATCCCCATATTGTTCCGTGAATCTGGGGGACAGAGGCCAGTAGCATCAGGTCCCATAGATTCTGTACCACATACTCCTGGCCTATAAACAGTTTTGCTTCCTTCCTATTCCTATGGTGCATGGTCCATGTTGTGTGTGGTTTCGGCAACTTAGGCTGCCCAGACTGGTATGCTGATGTATATGTGCCTGGTGGTACATGACCTGTACAGGGATGCTGGTAATTCTGCTGGTAATTCAGGGCATTCAGTCATGTCCACCAGATGGTGCATGTTAGCCTCCTCCATGTGTGCTTTGGATAGCAGGGGAGGGCTTTTTGTGTGCATCCACCAGCTTTGCTATGGTCCTCTTTGTGCACAAAAACTTCCTCATCCTGTGTGTCTGATGCATGGAGGACACTTTTTGTGCATGCCCACTGGAGTTGTCTCTGCTGGTGCATATGAGCCTCCTAATGCATGTGCACCTGCTGATGTGCATGAGCCTTCCGCTGTAAATGTGTCATAGGTACTCAGTGAAACTACTATTATGCATGCATTTCCTGAAATGAAATACCTTCTAGTACACACCAGCCTATTGGTGCCTCTGCATATCATCTGACATATGCCAATATAGCTGTGCATTCCCATCCTGGTCCAAGAGAGACTGCTGGCATGTTTTAGAACTCTGGTGGGCAGGTATGTCCTAGTTCATGTGAGCCTCAGTGTTTGTATGTTCCTCCTGATTCACATGCATTTCTTGGTGCATGTGGACTTCTATTGTCCATATGTATTCTTGGTGTTCCTGAGCCTGCTTATCGATGTGGGCCTCCTGGTGCACAACAGTGTGCTAGCATTCATGCACAATACTCCTGAAATAGCGTGTAGGACATGGGTGCCCATGGACCTAAGATTTTACTTATTTAATGCACGGGTTGTGTGTGTGCTTTGGGCACTGGGTCACCAGCTTGTTTTTGTGGTTGAGCATGGGGCCATCTGGTTTCCTCTGCACCCCATGATGTTCTCCACAGACAACAAAAGCTGGCTTTGTGCAGCAGATCCATGTAGATGAACCTGCATGGCCAATACTCAGTGTATTTCCCAGAACCCACACTCTGGCTGGGATCCTGGGAACCATCCATCACTGGAGTCGTTGTCTGGTCACAGGCACAGATTTCCTCATTGGGAGGCTTAATTGTCCTACCCATACTCCAGATTACCTATCACAATGCTCTATCTTATGGTCAGCAAAATGAGCAGCAACCTGGACAGGTACCTGGTCATGCTGAAGACGGAGCTGCCATCCTGGTTCTGGGAAGGAGACTGATGTTTGCTAACAGCTGAGGGCTCATGGAGACCTACCTGGGAATGTTACCTAGGCACACACCCGGCTGGATTCCTGGCTGTTGGCCCAGAAGCGCTGCTCAAGTTCAATTCAGGCCCATCCTGAGAGCGTTTTTCTGGGGCAGCTTTCTAGCTTCTTACCTGAGCAGCTACCTGTACAGAATGAAGAGTCATCTGATGCTCCATGGCCAGAAGCACCACTTACGGAGACCCAACTGCCACCCTCAGAACTGGGGGCTCCATGCAGTAAGTCCCAGAGAAGACACTTTACCTGAGTGCCCTGGTCACATGTTGCACTGTGAGACAAAGTCCCCAATACCTGTGTTGCTCTCTGTTACTGTCCATATGGCTGTGCCTTTGACAACAGTGTTCTGCTGATCTCTAGCATTATGTGAGCCACAGGCCGTGGGTTACACAATACTTGCTTTAGAACCCAAAGTGTGAGAATCTAAACATAGGACCTGAGCTCATGCAACAACACCAGCACAAATATACAGAAGGAGAAACAAGATGGATAGAGAGAAAAATTCTTAAACTGTTTTAATACTTTAGCTGGGCTAGGTAGCTCATTCCTGTAATCCTAGCTACTCAGGAACCTGAGGTCTGACGATTATGTCTTGAAGCCAGCTGAGGCAGAAATGTCCACAAGGCCCTTTGGTCTAATGTTCAAGTCAAAAAGTTAATAAATAACACATTGGCAAGAATAATAGCCCTGCACACAAAAGCTCAGGGACAGCACCCTGCACTGAGTTCAGATCCCAGACTGAGAAAAAAAATTAATCTATTTTTATTTATTAACTTATTTATTGTCCAAGTGATGTGCAAAGGGGTTACAGTTTCACATGTAAGGCAGGGAGTACATTTCTTATAAAATTATTACCTCTTCCTCATTTTTTCCCAACCATCCCACTCCCCTTTCCCATCTCACATGAGTGGTACATGGAGTTATGGCATATAATTTTGTAACTACTGCTGTGGTGTTTGTTCATTGTTTCTTTGTGTCTCCATTTTGATGTTCCCCTTCCCTTCCTAGTTCCAATAAATATATACATAATACCTAGGGAACTGAAATCAGTCACAGTGACATGAGGGGCAAAAATGTTTTCTCTGGATTGTTGGACTTTTCCGCAGTCCGCGTCTGTCTGCTGCCTGTGGGCTGAAGGTTTCCTCTCCTAGTCACCAATGAGCACTGGAGGTGAGTGGAGAACCGGGGACTTTGCCAGGGCAGTGGTGGTGCTCTGCTGCCACTGCTGCCAGAGTTCAAATTTCTTCATGGATGTTTAATAACCCTTGCTTGTCAATTTGCATGTGTCTCTTTCTTAGTCATTAAAAATATAAATCAGTTTCATTATGTATTTACCTCACAGTGGACTTTAGAATATTTTGGTTTCCTTTCTTTCTACTTGAGGGTAATAGATGTGGGTAAAAATATTTCAATTAACCGAGGAAAGTAGTGGTTATCTATTCTGTCAACTCATTGGAAATGTACCAGTCATCTCCAGCCACAGGGAAAGCATAGGAAGGGCCATAAAAGCCCAGACAGGCTGGACCTAAATTGAGAACACACCTTCAAAGTGACCAAGGTGACACAGTGCCTGAAATGTGAGCCAATCTCAAATGAAGTTTGGGTCTTGAGTAGAATGCAAGGACTCCTATTCGCCTATGTTTTTCAATTTGTTTACAATATGGCAGTGTGAAGAAATGATTTAGTTGTCAAGGGGGAGAAAGGGGGGGAGAGAGGGATAGAGAAAGAGAGGGAAGGGTTAGGGAGAGAGTGAAGGAGGGTGAGAGAGCGGCAGGGAGAGAGAGAAGGAAGGAGAGAGAGAGGGAGGAAAGGAGAGAGAGAGAGGAAGGGAGACAGGGAGGCAGAGATTGGCTGAGAATTTCCTGGCCTTGTACTTGGGATCTGAAATGAGTCTGTATGTCACAGGATAATAGGTGCCCTTAACACACAAGGCTTTGCCCTGAGTATCAATGATGCTGAGTTAGGCCCTTCATTCAGGTTCTGATGATGTATGGTTATACAACCGGGATGCAGTCACCCAACTAAGAAGTAACAATGTATCCGCACTATTAAGTAAATGCCAATCTGTAGTCTGCTCCAGCTTTCTCCCCAGGGTCAGTGTTCCCACGTCTCGTGCCCACTCTTTCTTCCCCTTCCCTCCACTCCCTTTTCTTTCCCTGCCGTTGATTTTTCTCTTTCCTGCGTCTGTCCAGGGGTTTGAACCCAGGGCCCAGGGGTGTCCCCGCGGTCTTTGGATCAAAGCTGGTCACCTAGGGGTGTTTTGGGAGTCGTTTACTGCCGATGGTGTCAGGAGCGGACTTTGCTTTCCCGCCGGGCTTCAATCGCCCGCCATCCGGGCCAGGCTTCCGGGGTAGCTAGGATTACAGGCGGACCCACCGCACCTGGCACCCCTTCAACTTCCGCCTCTGGAGGAATGACGCGGAACTAGGTGCCATCCGTGTCTTGGCTGGGAGCCCGACCCAGGCGGAAGTAGCTAATTGCTTTCCGGTGCAGGGCGCTTGTCCCGCCCCCATCACAGTCCGTGGTTGGGCGGTTCCCCGAGGCCGAGCTGCTTTGTGGCTCTCTGCAGGAGCAAGCTTGGGGTGAGGACGAGCAGGACGACATGGCGAGTAGACAGGAATGTGGGACTCCTCCACCTGCGGAAGAGGTAATCTAGGGGGCGCTTCCTGTGGGGAGGCGGCGGGCCAGTGGTGAGAGAATATTGGCAATGGGAACGGAGGAGGGGGAGGGAGCCGAGTTCCGGGGAGGGGAGGCCTAGCCTAGAGGATAGAGGAGGACAGGGGGCAAAAGCTCGTGGCAGGCAAGAAGAGAAAGCCCTTGGCACCCAGGGTAGGGTTATGGGTGCAGAGCAGGCCAAGAAGGAAGTGACCATGCCAGGATGAGGGGGGGCATGTGCTACGAGAGAAGGGGAGTAGGCTCGTGGGGTGGAAGAGAGGGAGGTAAGCAGAACAATGGCTCACGGGGAGGGGAGATGGTTTCCCGGGATGGCACACAGGGAGGGAGAAGCAAGGGCACTGGAAAAGGAGGCAGAATAGGCAGAAGGGAAGGAGAGTGGGCAAGTCCCACGGGTAGAGGAGAGGTTGCCCTCGGGAATGGGAAAGCACAGACTGCGCGGGAAGGCAATGCACGGCAAACTGCTGCATTGCTAACGCCTTCTGAGAACTGCGTGCTGCTCATGGAGGTCCAGTTGGGCCAGGCTAAGGATCCCTGTGAAAGGTACAGGCACGTGGAGACTACATGGAGCACTGGAGAGTCGGCTGTGCTGCCACTGTTGGACAGCAAGGCTGTGGGGCCGGTGCAGCAGGAGAATAAAATGGCTGAGTAGGAGACAAAAAAGCTGGTGGGGGTGATTTAGAGGCACCTTTCAGACAATTTGTATCACAAGCACGGAGGAAGCAATGGTTAGCCAACGGTAAACCTATTTCTCAACAGCCACCACTGAAGGAATTGCAGGCTCTTCAGTTAGATCTGGGACCAGTGAATAACCAAGCCACCAAGGCTCATGAACGCCTAAAACAGAATCTGAGCAAGAGGCAAAAGACTCTCCTGGATTCCAGAAGCAGCAACATCCGGGGCATCCCTGGCTTCTGGGCCCAAACTGTATCCTTAGGCATCTTACTTGTTACTGCCTTGCAGCCTGTGTTTTCGAGTAGTGGACCTTTTATGAGGCATTTGCATGCACAGGATCTGGAACATCACACTGCTAGGGTCCCTAGAGAAGAGGACTATGGATAATGTAGGCTAGAGATTGGTATAGGCAGGAGTTGTAGGGACAATGAGTCATAGAAACAATGAGTAGCACAAGGAAGTTGCCACATAGGCTGCTAATTGGAGAAGAGTTTTGTAATGGTGCTATGGGAAAGGGGTGTGAGTTATGCCACGGTCAGAAAGAGGTGGGAAAGAAGACATTTAGACAAAGAGATTGTAAAATCTGGTCCCCATCACTCAGAGAACAGAATACAACAGAGCTCACTTCAGGTCGTCTTCAATTTGCAAATCCTAAGCTTACCTTATTATTTAGGATATTCCTTGGCCTAGAATAAGATGGAGATTGGAGTACCTAGGAAGACACTAGCCTCACACATCACTTGCTGCTTTCAATGCAAGTGGTTATACCTAGCACATCCACAGCATCTGAAGGCTCCTTGACCCAGGCAGTTTGTGAACCATCCCCAGCTGTCAGCAATGATCAGTGACCAAGATGAAGACATGCTTAGCTACATGATCAATTTGGAAGTGAGTACCCAAGGCATTTATCTTGGTGGGCTATACAGTGTCACGAACAGAACTCACTTCCAAACAGGAACTTGCCGGTTACCTGTAAAGGGCTTTTAGCTTTCTACCTTTTCTTCTGGTAGGTACAAGAACTCAGGCATCCCAAGAGTTCCTGCAAAATCACCTTTTACTTTAGAAATAACCCATACTTCCAGAATGCAGTGGTTGTTAAGGAATTCGTCGTGGATATCACTGGTAAGAATTTGCTCACAGTGTGTTTTTTGGAGTTTGTGAATTGATAATGGCCAACAGGACTTGGATTCTCTTATCATGTCTTCTTGCAGGATATAGGTTGTGCCATTCCACTCCCATTCTGTGGCGTCAGTATTATAAAATTGAAGCTGACAGTCACAGAAACCACAACAAGAGCCCAAACTTCTTCAACTGGTTTACAGACCACAATTTTGCAGGCTCAAACAGGATCACTGAGGTACTACAAAAGGCCAAAGCAAGCCATCTGTGACGTTGGTTGGTTCACTGGCTTGCTGAGTGCTGACTGTGAACCTTGAGCTAATTGCCTTACCTACTTACCTTACCTACTTACTTTACCAGATCATCAGAAAAGACCTGTGGCTCAATCCATTGCACTACTACAAGATGATGAAAGCACATGAAGAGGGGGTAAAGAAGAAGGATATATAGGTGGGTAGCTAGTACATGCTGTCCATCTTGTCAGGTACCTAAATGCTAACTTCACACCTGTACATTTGAGGCTTGTGACTAAAAGAGGATGGCCAAACGCAGTTCCTCCAGGGCCTCTGGAAGAGACAACAAATTGGAAGGACAGCTGTGCAAAACTGGTTAAGGCTGAACTAATTCTGCTGAAGCATGGGTAACGTACAGAGACACTCAGGTAGATGCCAAGCTGAATCTTTAATACCCTGTCCTTCTCAGAGTTCCAAGAGAAGTAAACCCATTTCTTACCCTCTTCCCATCTCCTAAGTTTTGGCTCTCCCAAATTTATTTCCACCATTGTCTGAATAATTTTGCTTGTGGTAAATCATGACTTGTGAGATTTCTTGTGTAATCCTCGACATGATAGTGGGGAAGGGGTGATAGAGAATGGACTTTACCTCATGGACTGGAGACTTGAGATCAGAAGATCTAGAGTTAGAAGGGAGTTATTGTGTCTTAGCCAGCATCCAGAAGTATCAAAACAACTTTATATTATATACTTGTAATCAGTATGTATTTTTCGTGTTCCTTAGGGTAATTCTGGACTTTGACTGGAAGATGATGGAGCATCCAACTTTACCTAAATTCATTGGGACATGTGTTCATCACAAGCACTACTTCAGAATTAGGAGACAAGCTAGGTCAACACAGAAAAACCCTGGAACTCACTTCAGGTACTAAGACAGGATGCAGAGGGCCAGACAGGTGATAAAATGTGAATTGATAATTCGGGACAAATCCACACGGTCATATGTGTCTGACTCTGTGCAAATATATGTAGGATTTGAATGGGAAAATAAACAACTCGGTTCTGATTGTGAGTTTGCAATGATTGTTTCTAAAAGTCAGTTGGAGAGTCTGCCTCTACAGTTTAATGAGAGGAGGGAGACATATCTCCAGCTGAAGCTCAGCATTAGAACACTTTTCCCCTTTTAGGAAAGAATTGGCAAGGTTGGTGACAGTAGTTAAGGAGGGTGGAGGTTGTTGACATTGGAGAGACATTTCAGGCTAGGCCCCGAATTCTGCCTATTGCACTTGAACCTAAAATCAACATTGCTTATGTGAAGTTATGCCAATTGCTCCACCTCAATGTTATCTGTAGAGGTTCTCCCATAGTTGGATAGTATGGTCCAGAAGCTTAGCCTCCTTCCCCACTCTCCATTCTCTCTACTGTCTGAAATACACATGTACGTCCTGAAACATTTCAGGGCTACATAGAGCACTGTCCCTGTTTCCTTCATGGCATCAACAGCCTCTGGAGTTATTCAGATCTTCAATGAAGATTTGTATTATCATTTCAGAAATAAGTAAGAACTGCAAACAATGCCTTGTATACCTGTGAGGAGTAAGAATGACCTAGGTGAGACAGGCAAGAGTGGATAGGGGAACAGGCAGTATGGGTGTAATGGCAATAAAGAGTAAGGCTATAAAGGTTTGTGTTTGTCTCTTTCCCAATACCAGTCTCCTTACTCACGCTGGCCATGCTTCCTCATGCCAGCCATGTTACATTACAGTGTCCCTGTGCTCATATCTATTCTTTCTGTCATATGGCCTGATACCTCCTGTTTCTGAGATCAACAGGCTGGTCATGTTCCACCTCTGGCTTCTTCCCCACCTCACTGTTTCATTCCTTTTTCTGTTTTCTTCCCTACTTTAGTAGTGCTGTGGCACCCTGGTGATCTCAGATGGGTGTTCAGATCAGGGGATGCTTTAGATCCGGTACCCCAACTGTTAAGGTATGAACACCAACCTCATTAGTGATGATTCACAGAGAGACCCGAGATCAGAATTTCAGTCTCCATGAGTGCTTCCAAGAGAACTTGTGAAGATTGTATCGATGGTATAAAATGCTATAGGTACATGGTGTCTACATTCTCAGACTCCCAGAAGAAACTGTAGAATAATACCAGAAACAAACTACAAGGTGAAGGAAGTAGTGATAGTAGGATCACATTCCCTACCAAACCAAATGACCTTTCAAAGCACACTTTGTGGCTGGGGAAACACTTGTTGTCCATGACAAAGAGCTGATTCTCTAGGCATCACTAATCTCTGGAAGTTTGTAACGGTGGCAAAAGGTAAATGTAGAATCATTGTCCTGGAGTGATGGACCTAATATTCTGCTTTCCAGGCTGGCAAGGTAGCAAAAGAAAATTTTCCTAGTTATTCTGAGAAAACCTGCATGCTTGGATGCAGCATTAACCTCTAGATGTGACCCTGTACAAAATTCACTCATTCCCTGAGGTTTTGCGAGCCAGTGAGGATGGCCAAGGAGATTTCCCTACTCACAGATGCTATAAGAGAGTCTGCAAATACTCTTCAGAGGAAGGATAGTATGTCAGGAGTATCGCGGGATAATTGGGAACTGTACCCTTCCCACTCTAGTGCTCTTCGGCTTTGGCTCTTATTCAGATACAGAGACATCTCTAATATACTCTCTGTTGGCCTTAGGAAGAAAATGAATCCCCTATGAATCCAGATGCTTACCAGGACTTCCTGTGATGGCTCTGCACAGGGGCGCAAAGTGTGTTCTGCTCCTACATCATGGCTGGACATATTTATCCCTGTGGGTAATACAAGGATACTGTGAAATTAGCCTAGGGTCACACTGTGCCACAGAGACATAACCTGGTCACACATTTTTAAATGTTTATTATAGCCAACATACTTAGGAACTCATGTATTGCAGTTGACACTAGCAGTGGGCAATGTGACCCCCAGACTTGACCACCTTGCTTTGATGAACTGGTGTGAATTCGTTAGGTCTTCTGGCTAAGCGTACTATTTGTCCTTGCAATTCGCCCCATAGGACACATGTGCATCCAATATATGCTCTTAATGAGGGTTTGTTGTGGCTCTTCCTTATCTGCTTTGCTAACAGAACCTTCATCACTGCACTTACTGCATATGGTAGGGGCCAGTAAGACCCACACAAGTTTTTGTTTCCATGTTTTTCTTATAATGGCCTGATCTCATCTTGCGATCTTTGGAGACACCTCATCTTCCTTGTCTCCTGCATCCTGAAGTATACATTTTGTTCTATCCAGGGCCCACACACCAGTAATTCCCAACATGGTGGCCTCCGTGTGCTTCAGGTGCAATGGGGACTTGGATGCCAGCCTTATCAGTAGACATCCTTAGGCACTCGTAAGCTGGGCATTCACTCGCTGAGTTCCGTTCAAGGATTTTCATACATAACACCTTGATTGTTCCAGCTTGGTCTCCTAAGGCTGCTCATTGGTATGGTCTTTTTGTCATTCTTTCTGCTGTGTGTCCTGTTCATGGGCTCCAACAGATCCTTTAAATTCGGCTTCAGTTGTTTTTCTGTGTGGTCAATGGCTCCTGCCTTTCTGCCTACAACACCTGTGGCTGCTGAATATGGTCACAGGAAATTAACACCACCCATGACACAGTATAAAGGCCTCTGGCATTTGTTTCATAACTTACAAAAATTCCTGGACCTAAGGGGAATCCCTGCCCTCCTTCACTGGCTTTCTTGCTTTTTGGATCATGGGATTAGCATGTGATTTAAATTTGTTCCTAGTATAGATTACTCAAACATGGATAGTTTCCTGTATACTTTCACTCCTTATTCTCTTTCTGTTAAGTGATTTCTACACATTTTCCCAGAGATATTCCAATTTATAAATACTTTTGCTGTTTGGTTTTAACCTTAGTGCCCTTGTGAAATTTCAGATCATCTACATAAACTGAATGTCCATCACAAACATCACAAAAACCTGTAGAACCAAGCATATTCCCATGCATGTATGCTCTTAAAATAATCGCACGTTCTATCCCAATTTTGCTGATGGTACACCTCAATGCAACAATAGCAATTAGCAGCAGAGTCTTTTCTCTTGTATTGTGCTCTCATTTATCTTAGCGATTTCAGATTCCCATACTAGAGTTAATATTCCCACATGACTTTATGTAAATCTTAACTATTCTCTGAGTGTGGATGTGTATGGAAAGTTATGGTGAAGATTTTTGTGCCATTTATGTGCTTTGGTAATACGCTTCCATGTCTGCAGCATATGGGACGTATTCTGAGCTCAGGTACCAAATGTTGGTTTGCAGATTTTTTGGATATTTGTATGTGTCTTTGACTTTGCTGTCAGAATATTTTTCTATGTCAAAGCACAGTATAGTGTGTAGAGTCAACCAGAAGGACACATTTTCATGGAGGTGTGTAAACCTCTCTGGTATTACCAGTGTTCTTGATGCGTGTATGACTATGCATGTTTGTGTGTATGAATGAGTGTAACAACCGAGTGATTCCTTGCAACTACAGTAGTGAAGAATGTTAGCCAAACACTCATCAAATGTTGCACATGGGCCTGCCACTGCTATTGCCTCATTCTCACTAGACAAGACAAAGAAATTTCATCATGAGAGAGAAACAATGTTTCAAGGTTGTAAGTGTCTACAGATTATCTGAATTCATATCTGGAATAACTGGAATAATCCCCCTCAATCTTTTCAGAATACCAAACATGAATGCAATAACTTAATATGTGTCTGCAAAACCAACTGAGAAAGGTTATATGATGAATGAAAACTCCTTGTCTGGTCAAGAGGAACCAATTATTGTCCTGCTGCTGACTTCAGTCATGTTGTTGAAGAGTGGGATGCATAGACCAGGCCATGGTTCATTGTCCTCGCTGTTTATAGGTCTGTGGTGAAAAAGAACATCCTAAAGGGATAATGGAGAAGCCATTGGTCAAGATAAGATATTCATGTGGCCTTCAAGGACAAAATATTAGGAGATATATACACAGAAAGAGAGAGAGAGAAAGAGAGAGAGAGGAGATAAATGTGTGTTTCTATGTGGCTAGTCAAGAACATAAAATCTCCTCGTGGGCATATCTCCAGTCACAAAATTCTTTCCGTTAGGCCTAAACTTCTAGTTTCTACCACTTCCTACTAGTAGAGTACTTTGAGTTATAAATGTATGGAAAGTACAAATTCATATAGGAAATTGGGCTCTCATGCTTCATCATGAAGGTGAGATGAAGAGACATGAATTGGTAGGCAAAGGCAGGCACCAGTAGTGGTCAACAGGAAGAATGAGTAAAGCAAAACAAAGAAGGCCAGTTGAAAAGAAAGAGAAACATGGAAATTGACTTAGAGAGCACAGGGAAGCTGAAAGCAGAAGACAATAAATGCACTAAAACCAAATAGCACATAACAAAGAAGACAACACAAAACAGAAACCAGATGTTCAGCCATAATTTTAATTTCTCCCATGTAATCATTAGCAATAACACCTGGATAAACAACCATGCCTTTCATAGTCCAGCTGGACCTGCTCAACACCAACCCTACTGTCCCATGAGGCAAAGGCTTGACAAACTATCATTTAGCCCCTGTCTGATCTTAAATAACTTATCTGTCCTTACCCCAGAAGTAGGAAGCTTCCTCCAGGCTTTAGTTGCACATTCATTAATTTGTCCATAAGCAATTTCTGGGCAATTAATTTGTTGTTGAACATCAGAATATCTACCTGCAACCACCAGCATGTCATAGGCTAGAGATATGTTGCTGCGGTTATTGTATTTTGCCACCTCATCAGACCTTTCCATCCATTCTGCAGTCTATAACAAATAATATCCCCCATTGAGGCAAGCCTGAGCAATTGTCTTCCAATCCTCTGGGCACAATATCTGGTGAGCCAAACTATCAATCAAGGATAACGTGAAAGGAGCAGTTGCCCCATATATCATAGTAGAACTCATAATTTCTTTCAATTCCTTAAAACGTGAAATACCATATTACCGGTTGCTTTGTTTTCTAAGACAGGAAAAAGTTGGAAATACCCTCCCTTTTCTCCGTTGCAGTCAATATAGCCTTTTGACCTGCAGACATAGGTGGAGGAGTCTGAATTAGGAGCAGTGGGCATTTACCTTCCCCATTTATCACAGGGCTGGGCATGGCTCGGTGCCCTGGAGGGTCTTTGTCTTTGTTACACAGAGTGTCAAAAGACTAACACTG
Organism: Perognathus longimembris pacificus; assembly: GCF_023159225.1. Lineage (NCBI taxonomy): Eukaryota > Metazoa > Chordata > Mammalia > Rodentia > Heteromyidae > Perognathus > Perognathus longimembris. The sequence continues at coordinate 11,177 of NW_025959503.1, read as the reverse complement.
AATTTTTATACTTCTAACACTCTCACACTCTGATGGACAGCCCTGTTCCACTGCAATTGATACACAGATTTGCTTATTGTTCTTCTCACACAATAATTTTATAGAAACAATTTCAATCTGGTGATCAGTATCCAGACTCTTTCTAATCATTTTCCAAACAGAAAATGTCAATGTTTTCCTCTAATTTTTATGTTTCTTTTTAATTCTCGGGTAAACTTTTGCCATACCCCAAGTCCACTGTTCCTTCCTCCAGGAACCAGGGGCAGAGATTCTGTACAACTTCCTCTAGCCCCTTTGAACTAATCTTACAGCTCTTTTTCCTCAGGATGGTCCTATGTGCCCTCAGAAACACTCGTGTTTCGCACTCATTTTACATCTCCTTCCTTTTTCCTTTTACTTATTCTTTTTCTCTTTCTATTTCCTTCACTTCAGCCCCCCCACCCCCACCACCGCTACTACACTTCTTGGTCCCTTTACCTGCTTGCTTCTCTGTGCGAGAAGTCCTTGCGATGATTTCCTCTGGTCCTTGTTCGGGCAACAGTTGCCGGGCGTCAGCCACAGCTTAAGCAAGGATTCCAAGTGGCAAGGGGATTGATGATGAAGGAGACACAGAGAGGCTGATGACACAACTCTGTTTATATCAGCAAACCCTTTAGTTTCATACATCTTCTATATTTCTCATAAGTTTGCATAAGTGTCTTATATTTTGCAGGTGGTGGGTCTGCTGTCACCCTCCATCCAAGCTAGTTTAGGTACTTGCTGTGGTTTTCAGGTAGGAGTTGGTTGTTCTCTGTAACTGGGTGTTGCTAGTCAGTCTGTCTGGGAACCGTGCTTTCTCCCAGTCTGTTTGCAGAGGTGCGTTTTCGGCTCACTAGGAGCTTCTCTCTGCTTTTTATTTTATTTTTATCTTTTAGAAACTCCTACATCCACCTAAGCTGCAGATCTGCAGGGGGGCAGGCCTACCTCTTGCTGTGTTTTTCATCCCAGTTATGATCTACCAGCTCACCAGTGTAAGACTGCCTGGCAAAATAACTGAAACAACAGCAATAAAGCTCAACACAAACTCACAACAGAGGAAGTTGACAGGGGAATGGCTCCAGAGCAGACATTCCTGCTCATGTCCACAAGATTGCAGTGGCAGAGTTTGTTTCCCAGAGTGCTAAGCTATTGCTAGGAAGTTATGACCTCGTTTTCCACTGGGTGACACAAGAGAGCCACAGAAATTAGCAATGCTTTTGCTGTGGTTTATGGTTGTTTTGTCCCTGAGACTCATTTCAGGGTAAGCACCAAAAACAAGCCATAAGGAGAACTGTGGCTCAAGTGGGAGAGCATTAGCCTTGAGCACAAAAGTTCAGAAACAGCACACAGATGTTGAATTCAAGCCCCAAGTCTGCCATATGTACCCAAAAAAAGATCACAAATAAATATCAGGATGCATTTTAGTGGATAGAAAATGGCATGGTGATTTTTACAAATTTATTAACTGCTACTTTATACAAAATTTCTTTAAACTCAGTGCCTCTGGATAAGCATCTTGATAACTACATCCTTTAGGATGCAGTTTGAAATTTTAAACATGTGTGATCTCCAGTTTTTCTAACTGTCTCTAACCAGGACACATACTTACAACAAAATACTCTATCTCCTCCATTAACTTAACAAGTGTAGCCAAGAACCACGAGGATATGAACAAGGCTGAGAAAAAGCAAATTTTCAAGTATTGTTTGTAAGCATCATAAATACGTGAGTCATATGCCACCATACCACTGTATGAGTCAATGTCTCACAAACCTTTTCCCAGGTTATCTTCCATTTTTTTCTTGATCAAAACGGAGTTGTGGGGACTGGGGATATGGCCTGGTGGCAAGAGTGTTTGCCTTGTATACATGAGGCCTTGGGGTCGATTCCTCAGCACCACATATACAGAAAATGGCCAGAAGGGGCGCTATGGCTCAATTGGCAGAGTGCTATCCTTGAGCAAAAAGAAGCCAGGGGCAGTGCTCAGGCCCTGCGTTCACGGCCTATTACTGGCCAAAAAAAAAAAAAAAACCAAAATGGAGTTGTGCTCACACTAGCAGTTATAGAACGCATGTTTCTTGTATAATATTTGCAAGTTTGATCAGGATTTTGAAATGAAAAGTACACCATAAATTTATTTCATTTAATACGTTAGCTGATTTAGAGAAGACCTTTAGATAAAACATTTAGTAATAGTAGTAAAGCCAGCACCTCTCAAAGAATATTTGATCAATAGATCATCAACCATTGTTTGATCAAATCAAGGCCAAATTTCCTCGGTAAGGGATCACCTTGTCACATCCCTGATCTCAGTCAATATCCATCCTATCCATATCAACTAGCTCCGAAAGGATAAATTGTTGGGGATTCATTTTGGCCTTAAGGGGGAAGGGCGAGGAGAACGCTCCCGAGACGCCGCCTTCCTCCAGCCCTGGGACAGTGTGGAAGTGAGCCACACCTATCTCCTTCTGGGTCCGGAACTAGAATGGGTAGCTTTGAGACCATCCCCCACCTCGTGCCAGTGAGCACGTGTGCTCTCCTTTTGCGTGCTTTGCTCAGAGGGCAGTACTATGGGAAGTGACGCTAGTCCATGAGGGAGGTCCTTGGGAGCTGCCCTTGGATGGACAAGCTCGCCATCCTATCGCCAGCTCAGGCTCAATCCTTGTCATCACTACTATATTACTGTGAGCCCCTCCTGATTAAATTGGATTGCTCTCTGAAGCGTCTCCGAGGTCCGTCTGCACCTGGCTTCCTTGGTGGGTAAGGAGGGAGGAAAAGGGGATATCGTTCAGCCACATGCACCTTAGTCTAGCCCGTATCCCTTTGCTCCACCTTGGCTGCCCGCTGGTCAGGTGCCCAGAGGAGAGAGTGAAAAGGGGAGCACTGATAAGGGAGCAAGCTCCCCACACCAGGGGAGGTAAATCTAGTGCAGCAACAAATGACAGCTTTTGTAGCTGAAGCATATACTCATTGTCATCTAGCAGGAAAGAACTGCAGTTGAGATCTCAGCCAATATATTTGATTATATGGCACCCGTGCTAGGAACTACGCCATACTCTCCGATGGTTACCATTCAATATTGTGTAATTTTGCTATTTCACACTCTAAACCTAAATCAATGAATCTTCAAAGAAATACACAAACATCCCACATACATATACACACTATTTTGTTAACCAGTGCCTTGATCTATGTAAATTCAATAATCATCCTTTGTTGTTGTTGTTTTTCAAATTTTTATTATCAAAATGATATATAGAGTGGTTACAGTTTCATAAGTTAGGCATTGGATACATTTCTTGTACTGTTTGTTACCTTGGCCCTCATACTTTCCCCCTTTCTCCTTTCCCTCCCCCCCCCAATGAGGTGATCAGTTCACTTACACCAAACAGTTTGCCAAGTATTGCTTTTGCAGTTGTTTGATTTTTTTTTACCCTGTGTCTCTCAATTTTGGTATTCCTTTCCAATTTCCTAGTTCTAATGCCAGTATACGTGGTTTCCATTGTACTCAGATAAGATTACAGAGATACTGTAGGTACAACCAAAGGAACGTGATACAAGAACATCATCAATAATCAAAGGTACATATACAGATGGGACGTTGAAAGTAGTTACAACTGTGATATAACAATCGTTTCCGTAAGATGGAGTTCAATTCACTTAGCATCATCTTATGTGTTCATAAGGGTATAGCTATTGGGCTCTTGTGATCCTCTGCTATGACTTGCCTAAACCTGTACTAATTATTCCCAATAAGGGAGACCATAGAGTCCATGTTTCTTAAGGTCTGGCTCACTTCACTTAGTATAATTGTTTTTCCAAGTCCTTCCATTTCCTTACAAATGGGACAATGTCATTCTTTCTGATACAGGCATACAATTCCATTGCGTATATGTACCACATTTTCCTGATCCATTCGTCTACTGAGGGGCATCTGGGTTGGTTCCAGATTCTAGCTATGACAAATTGCGCTGTGATGAACATTGTTGTGCTGGTGGCCTTAATGTGATTTTGTTTGGTTTTTGGGGCTGCTGGGTCATGGGGGAGCTCTATATTTCGCCTTCTGAGGAATCTCCATACTTCTTGCCAGAGTGGCTGACCCAGTTTACATTCCCACCAACAATGAAGTAGGCTTCCCTTTTGGCCACATCCCCTCCAACAATTGTTATTGTTAGTTTTCTTGATATATAACATTCTTACTGGGGTGAGATGGAATCTCTATGTTGCTTTGATTTGCATTTCTTTTATGGCCAGTGATGTAGAGCACTTTTGCATATGTCTCTTGGCCATTCTCAAATCCTCATCAGAGAAGCCTCTTTGTAAATCTTTAACCCACTTGATGAGGGGGCTATTGGTTCTTTGCGGTTTTGTTTTGGAGGAAGGTAATTTTTTTAGTTCTGCATTTATTTGAGATATGAGGCCTTTGTCTGTTAAATGGCCGGTAAAGATCTTCTCCCAGTCTGTGGGCTTTCTGTTTATCTTGCGAGCTATGAACTTTGCCGTGCAGAAGCTCTGCAGTTTGATGCAGTCTCATTTGCCCAACCTTTCTTTGATTTGTAGCCTTTCTGGGTCTTTGTAAAGGAAGTACCGTCCTGCGCCAAGGAGCCCAAGTGTTTCTCCTAGTCCTTCCTTTAGTGTTTTCCGGGTGTTTGATTTGTTTCGACGTCTTTAATCCATTTAGAATTGATTTTGGTGCAGGGTGATATATAAGGATCTAGTTTTAGTTTGTTGTATGTGTTGAGCCAGTTTTGCCAGCACCATTTGTTAAAGAGGCTATCTTTCTTCCAAACTATTGTTTTAGCCCCTTTATCAAAGATTAAGTAGGCATAGTTCTGTGGGTTCATTTCTGGGTATTCAATTCTGTTCCATTGGTCTTCAGGGCAATTCGGTGCCAATACCAAGCTTTTTTTTATTACTATAGCTTTATAATACAGCTTGAAGTTGGGTATTGTAATTCCTCCAGCACTGTTCTTTCTGCTTAGGATTTTTTTTTTTTTTGCTATTGTTGGTCTTTTATGGTTCCATATGAATTTCTGGATTGCTTCCTCTATTTCATTAAAAAGTGGTGTTGGGATATTAATGGGTATTGCCTTGAATTTGTAGATAGCCTTTGGCAATATTGCCATTTTCATTATATTAATCCTCCCAATCCAGGAGCATGGGAGGTTTTTCCATTTCCTTAGTTCGGACGTAATTTCGTTTTTCAAGCTTTTAAAATTCTCCTCAAAGAGGTCTTTCACTTCTTTGGTTAACGTTATTTCTAGGTATTTTTTGTTTTGGGGGGCTATTGCAATAGGAGTTGCTTTCCTGATTTCCGCCTAGGTTTTCAGGTCATTAGCACAGAGAAAGGCCGTTGATTCCTGAGGATTTATTTTATACCCTGCAACTCTGCCAAAGTTTTGGATCAGCTCTAGTAGCTTGGGGGTAGAATCTATGGGATTCTTTAGGTATAGGATCATGGATCATATCATCTGCGAAGAGAGAAGGTTTAACTTCATCTTTTCCTTTGTGGATCCCCTTTATATTTCCTTCTTGCCTAATGGTAGATATTTTGAATGGTTATATCTTCCTGTAGGAGATATCCCTTTACTAGTATGTAGTAACCTTCTTTGTCTCTTCTTACCTTTTTTAATTTGAAATCAATTTTCTCTGATACTAGGATTGCAACTCCAGCCTGCTTATGGGGGCCATTTGCTTGATAGATTAGTTTCCAGCCTTTCACTCTTAGAAGATGTTTACTTTTGCTGGATAGATGTGTCTCTTGGAGGCAGCACAAAGATGGATCTTGATTTTTGATCCAACTTATGAGCCTATGTTGTTTGATTGGAGGATAAAGTCCATTAATGTTGAGAGTTAGAATTGGAGATGATCGTTTGTTCCTTTCATTGTCACTATCTTGTTAAAAGCTGTGTCTTCCCATTTCTTGATCTGATGTTTACTATTTAGGGTGCATTTCTCTGTCTGTATTGGGATCTTGATTATTTTCCCCGTATAGTACATCTTTAAGGATTTTTTGCAAAGCTCGTTTGGTGGAGATATATTGTTTCAGTTTTTCCTTACTATGGAAGACTTTTATTTGACCTTCGGCTATGAATGAGAATTTGGCTGGGTACAGTATCCTTGGTCGGTGGTTATTTTTATTTTGTGTTTGGTAGACCTCATTCCAGGCTCTCCTTGTTTTCATGGTCTCTGCTGAGAAGCCTGGGGTAATTCTGATTGCTTTTCATTTATATGTGATTGTTTTCGTCTCCCTAACAGCTTTAAGGATTCTTTCCTTTGACTCTACTGATCCTGTTTTGATCACAATGTGTCGGTGGGATGTCGTATTCTGGTCCGCTCGGTTTGGGGTTCTAAATGCTTCTTGTGTCTGTATAGGCCTTTCCTTCTTGATATTTGGGAAGTTTTCAGCTAATATTCTGTTAAATAGGTTGCCTATCCCACTAACTTCTTTCTCCAAGTTTTCCCCAATACCTACTATCCTTAAATTGGGCTTCCTGATCGTGTCTTCAATCTCCTGCAGTGATCTGTAGTGATCTGTTTTGTTGATTGGACTAGACTTGTATTGATTTTTGATCTTTCTCCATAGATTCTAGGGAATCTTCAGCTCCTGAGATTTGATCCTCTGCTTTGGTTATTCGGGACTCTAGGCTAGCCACTTGATTTCGAATCTCTTTTTGTTCTGACTGGTCTTTCCTGATAATTTCCATGTCATTTCTTAGGCCCAGTATGGACTTCTTTACTTCATTAACTTCATTAATTTGGTTTTAGTGTTGTCTCTCACATCTTTAAGATGGGTAGCTCTTGAAGTTCATTTATCTTTCTGTTTGCGGATACTATGACATTCTCCATTTATTTTTGCTTTGCCTCCTCATGCTCTAGAATAATTGACTGAAGAGATTCAAACTTTTCATTTATCATGTTTATCAGTAGACTTTGTAGAGAATTTTGGGGGTTCTCTTCTATGTCTTTAATTGACTGCTCTGCTTCCTGCTTGCTTTGAGTGGGGGCTAAGACTTCATTGTTTGCCATTTTTCTTGTGTTCCTTCTGCCCAATTGGATTGGGAATGCCAGCCTACCGGCAACTGTGAGCACCGTTTAAGACCCAAGCAGACCTTACCAGGCACGGTTGTGTAAATCTTTGAAGTTCACAATTAAATACACATACCTTTCAAACCTGTGTATAAAATTAGATTAGGCATTCCTAAAGACTACAATTTCAATATAACAACCAATCCTGAGCCCTGTATTCAGTAGTTACTTATTTACTGTTACAACCCTATGAGCAATTCTTGTTCTTATATGAAGTTCCTTTTGTACTGGCTTTCTCTATGAACCACTTTGTTTCACTCGAATTAAGCAGGGATACCCTCGATCCAATAACCAGGCGTCAATGGGATCTGGAGGACCTAGTATTAAGTCAGGAGGGTAAGTTAGAGGTAATAAAGAAACTAGAGTAAAATGTATGGGGGGGTGATGATTTTGGTTTAGTTTAAGTGATGTGGAAATGTGGAGGAGAGTAGAATCAGTAGAAACAACAAGGTTAAAATGGTAGACAGGGGAGAATTAGCAGTAAAGAGTGGAGATGTTATTCATAGGAAAGTAATTTTTAAAGAAAGAGAATACATACAGAGAAATAAAGAGAGAACACTGGAAGACAGATGCACATAACTGAGAAAAGTTATTTAAAAAATAAAATAAAAAGGAAAACCAGAAAAAGAAAGAAGAAAAAAATGATCAACTACAACAACACCAACAAAATGATAGAAGCAACAGGTGAAAATGAGAAACAAAAACAAACCAATGATGTTTCAGAAATGTAAATATAAGAAAAAAAATAAAAATGAAAGCCTACAAATCTTTTAGGACAAAAAACAAGTGTTCCTTGTTTGGATGGACTTTCTACTGCCTTTGGTTTCCTTGAGATGGTCTGCAGTCTCTTTTGCCACTTGGCTGGTTTGACATGCCTTCAGTTTTTAGGGGTGGATCTTTTCTGACCCTCCTCCCCTGTTGGTGCAATCTTGGGTCTCTGTGGTTCCCACAGGTTGCAGATAAATCTTGAGCGTGCTCTGTAGGTGGGGATGTGAGCGGTCTCGGAAGCCTTGGCTCCTCCTGTCTGCTGTGGGGCCACTGCCTTTAGTGCCTGGCTTTGAATAGGCTATGGACTCAGCAGGGCGGGGCGACTCTGGCCTGGTTTACTGGGCTGAGTCTTGGGGAGGTTCCACCATCCTGGGTGGGGCAGCCTTCTGGGCAGAGCTGGTTATGGAATTCAGCTCTGTTTCGGGCTGGGAATGGGCATCTAAATGGGACCGATTATCTGTCTCGGGAAGTTAGTTCTCCCATTTGGCAGATCCATGCCGCCGATAGCTGCTTGCCGATTTTGCTTTTGAATTTAGGAATTCCGGTGAGCAGGGCAGGCACCTCTAGCCGGGCCGAGGCCCAGGACATGCCTCTCACCGGGGCAGGGGGCATTGTCCTGGGCGGAGCTGGCTCTCACTAATTGGTCCCTCTTGCCCTTCTCAAAGATGGCTGCTTTTTCCTCGCTTTCCCCAGGCAGGCTCTAGCTCCAGTCTGGTCTGACGCTTTGCCAGTGTCAAAGATGGTGCTTTGCTCTCGAAGAGCTGCTCTTTGGGCGCGAGGGAGCCTGTCTTTCGTGGGAGTACTCACACTGTCTCTGAGATTTCAGCCCGTCTGTGCTCAGCCTGCGATCTGTATGTATGGTGCCCCCTGGAGAATTTCTCCCTGGTCTCCATTGAGCTGCGCGGGGTGCGCAGCGTGGTGCCGGTGCCCGCACTATTGTGGCATTGGGACTCCGCCCAGAGCTCCAATCTGTGATTTCAGACCAGCTAAGTTGATTTTTTCCTTCCTGGCTGGAATCCCTGTATTGTTAGAAGTTATTTGAGCTATCTATCTAGCGGTAAAAGTTTCTCTGGGGTGGGAAAACTGCGCTGTTTGAAGGAGCTTAGCTAGGGCACTGTTGCTTCTCCGCCATCTTCTCCCAATCTCACATTGGAACTTTGATTACTCATTAACTCTGCCATTTTGTCAACTCCTCCAATATGCTTACAAGTATCAAGTGCCTACTTCCTGGTCTCCTTTTCATCTCAGTGCCAGAGTTTCATAAAACAAAAACTATATATAGTGTAAGTACATTATGCACATTTATGTCTTCTTAACTTTAGTAATGCAACTAATATGGCCCTCATTATTTGAACATTGGCTTTTTAAAAATAAAAATTTATTATTTTTTTATTGTCAAACAGAAGTACAGAGAGGTTTCGGTTTCATATGTTAGGCATTGGATACATTTCTTTTTTTAAAAAAGAATAAGGAAAAGATTTAACAGTGATCAATGTAATGCAACCACCTCACACCTATATGTTAAAATATCTTATGTTAGGGATTGCCTCAGAAAACTTAAATTACGGTCAATTATTTATCAAGATTTCTCATGTCAAGTTAGAGGGATAGATTCATATTCAGGTTTTGCAGCTATTGACTGTAAAATTGCTATTTATTTTTATACTTTTTAGGATGAAAGTTATATAGTTGATAAAAAGAATGTTCATCCAGTGTGTACATAAATAAACGTTGCTATGTAAATATTCATAACAACCTGTATTCTCTAATTCCATGTGCAAATTTATGTCACCTTTAAATTGAATAAAAAGGAACATTTAGATAATTAGAACACAAAGATTCTGAGAAAAAAATTTTCTTTAACTAACACATCCTTGATGATTACATGGCAAGTAATAGAGACAAAATTTCATTTATAAGATTTGAATGATTGCCCTAATAGTAAACATTTCTGTGCTTTATTCATACATTTCATTTGACCGCAAAAAATGTCAATGATGGGGCCAGTCTAAAAGCCCAGGTGACTCTATCTTGACCCCAACTTAGAATGAACTCGGAGTGACCCTGGCTGATGTCGTTTTGCTGGAATTCATCACAAACCAGAAAACCAAGCACGAGGAACTGTCTGAATTGGGAATGACAATCATTTCCCGACACCTGGGCTGGCTCTTCGCTGCAGAGTAACAATAGGTAATTTCTAAACTAATTAACAGTCAACTAAGTGACAGCAAACAGAGCCTTGGTGAAATTCTCCTAGTATGAGCCAATTGTGACCAAAGGTCAGGCCTAGCCCTGTGCTTTGTGGGATTTCCCTATAAAATTAGCCTGTAAGAGATTGGGTCAGCACGCTACTACTCAGGAGTAGCCCTGGCCGGCCTATCAGTTGTTTCTTGATGCTTGGCACAAAATAAAGCTTTACTTCACTTTTCCATTTATTCAGACTCGTTCCTTTGTTCACCGGCTTAACAGTTAATATGTTGGTTAAAATAATTCAGCATTTTTCTACTACAGAGAAATATTCAAAACTGGTTTGAAAAATAAAAAGTCAATGTTTCCCTTGAAATCAGCTGACTGTGTGAGAAAAATCAGAACCATCAGAGATTGTGTTCAGAGGGGACAGGGTCTGCGGGAGGCATGAAATGGGGGAAACCCAAAGTTGGCAACATGGGATGTGAACTGCCTTCACCTTAGGCCAGTGTGCTGGGTAAATGTCATAGTTCTCTGCATGGAGGCTGGATGCAGCCAAAATGTAATCCACATAAAGGTTACTGTCATCATCCTGTTGGCAGTGGAAGAGTCAGAGGAGGAAGACTTCTCTTGGGAAGAAACCTGTTGCCCACCCAAATTATATGCAAACACACTGAAAAACTAGACTTCACCACAGGCCTCAAATCTTGAAAAAAGCCCAGCGTTTTACCACCTTCCTGCTCATTTCAAGTTCTTCAAAGTAATTATGGTACATTTTGCACCCAGGGAGCATAACTGGACTTGGAAGGGTCACCATGAGCTTTTCATATACCACTTATTTCCATAACACGGAGTTCATTTCATTTAACATTATCTTATGCATTCATAGGGCATAGCTATTGTGCTGTGTGCTCTTCTGTTATGTCTATCACATATATACAAATCATTCCCTATGAGGGAAACCATAGGGTTTATGTTTCTTTAGGTCTGGGTTAGTTCACTTAGTATGATTTTTTTCTAAGTCCTTCCAGTTCCATATGAGTGCAGCAATATCATTATTTCTGATAGATGCATAGAATTCCATTGTGTATATGCACCACAATTCCTTGATCACA